>NC_133528.1:136737447-137041294 GCF_048544455.1 Silene latifolia | reverse complement strand
AAGGGAATGAAAAGTCGCTATAAACGACTCAATACAGCAGTGAGCAAATGGGTTGGTTGCTACACACAAGTTCTAAGTCGACCACCGGTAAGCGGCACTAACATCAAAGACGACATAGAATTAGCTCAGAAATTATTTCGTAAGTTGAATAATGGTAACGATTTTGCTCACTTTCTTGTTTACGATAAAATCATGAGTAAACACCACAAGTGGAGCTCACAAAAACATCAATCTGAGCTCCCTGAAAACTCAAAGTCGGGTTCAAAAAGGTAAAGGTCGGAAATGGATTCTAGCCCTTCTAGTGTAAATGTCGGGACCCCGTCTAGTGTAAATGTTCCAACCCCGTCTAGTGTTAATGTTCCAACCCCGTTCAGTCTTTATGTCGATGCAAGTGACCGGCTCGAAGGACGGGAGTCAGCTAAAACGAAGTGGAATGGAAAAGCACCTGAGGTTGTGCCCGATTCTATGTTAAGTGCAGACGACCGAGAAATAATGGAAGGAAATAGACTCACTACGAAAGATCAAATTGATTTTCGGCAAAAAAGGCTTGCAGTAGATTTTGAAATTGAACAAATTAGAATTCAAAAAATGAAAACAAAAATGGAAATGGGTTGGTTGAACACATTGCTCTCGCAACAAAATTTAAACCCGAAAGATCAAGAGTTGAAGGACTAGCTAATGGACAAATATATGTCTGATATTTAGTTTATTTAATCTGTTTTTATTTTCTGTTTTTATTGTTGGTTTAATTATTAATCATCAATCCGCTGAAATCGACATATATTTGTCGATTTATTTTCTGATTATTAATCATCAATCTCGCAACAATGTAAGTCGATTTATTGATCTCGCATCAATCGCGCAACAATATAAGTCTGATTATTAATTATTAATCATCAATCTCGCAACAACTATGTAAATGTAACAAGATTTTGATTAAATTCCAACTAAAATGTAAATGTAACAACTATGTAAATGTAAAAACTAATTATTAATTCCAACGATGAATGAAAACATTAACAAGATTTCGATTACTAATTATTAATCAGAAAATCGGGATGAATGAAAACGATTTAACAAGAATTTATAAACGATTTAACAAGAATTTACCTCCATGAATGAAATCGGGATGAATGAAATCGATGAAATCCCCAATCAGAAAACCAATCGAAATAATTAACCCAAATCGAAATAAAACCCAAATTTAAGAATGATATAACAATTTATGAATGAAATTTATGAATGATATAGCAATGAATGATGATATGAATCGGATTTTTGGGGTGGTTTTGGGTTTAGAGTGTCGGTGGGATGAATGTCTATGGATAGATGGTTGAAGAGATGGATGATGATATGAATGTGTGGATAGAGATGAATGCAGATATTTTGTTGTAATTTTCATCGTTTTTTTTTAAATAAAAAATTGTATTTTTATGAAATAGTTGAGTAGTTGACGAGTTAGGTTGGTTCAAATATTTTGTAAATATTTATGTAAATATTTCTTTCTGATTTTTTATGTAAACCGTCAACTAATATTTTAAATACGATCACCAATATAATTGATATATCGTCAATAGAACTGATAATAGCCATTGGATTAATTATAGCCATTAGATTAGAGATATAGCCGTTGGATTGATTATAGCCATTAGATTAGAAATATAGCCGTTAGATTGATTATATCCATTATATTAGAAATATAGCCGTTGGATTGATTATCGTCATTGCTCATTCATGGACACCTTTTACTCAATCATGGACTTTTTTCCATAAAATTGGCAAAGACTACCCTTTTCATCCTTCCTGGCTCCCTTCTCTAATTATACCCATCCTAAACTAACCCTCCCAACTACGCTACCTCCACCCCAATAAGCCATCAGGTCACCTCCATAGCCAGACTCCATCAATGTCGCCATCATCGCCGCCTTTCAAGTTGCATGACCCAAAAATACATGGAATTTTCGTATGAATTCAATATGAGTTGGCAGACCAATTGTTGTATGGAATTTTTGTCGACATGAAACCATAGTTGGCGAAGTCGTCCGGCGAGGGAGTCGAGCAGGGATGAGGGAGAAGGGACAGGTTAGAGCGGCGTGGATCTGGATAGCGGGTGTGGCGCGCGGTTTGGGGATGGTGGCGAGAATGGGAGGCGGGTCTGGCTAACAAGGCCGGTCGGCGATGCACGGGAGTGGAACGGACGTTCAGGGAGGGGCAGGGTAAAGGTCGGTGGGGGTGCGTGGTGCATAGTGGGTGTTGGATGGTGGTGGTTGGGTGGTGCGTGGTGGTAGGACGAGTAAATTAATCGACTAATTTTATTGAAAACAAAATTGTAAATGTGGGTGTTTGGGAGGGGTAAAATGGTCAAGCATGTCCATGATTAAGTAAATCATGTCCATGATTGAGCATAACCCATGATTATAGCCATTCGATTAGAAATATAGTTGTTACATAAAAAACTTATATATACCCCATATGGTTGTTGAACAAAATCACTCATACATTTTCCTTCTTTCAAATCACTCTCACAAAATCACCCTCACAAAAAAACTATTAGAATGTCTGAGTCAAATTCCGATTCTGATTCATCAAACGATAATATTGTCGATCAAATTAGGCTTTCCGATTACCAATGGGAAGCCGAAGCCGATGAAAGATCGGAGGCTATACAAAACCTTATAGCCCAACGTATGAATGAATACGTTAATAGAAGAATTCGTCAACCAAATCCTCCTCCTAGATGTCGTAGGAGAAACATTGAGAGGAATCGTGAAGAAGGTCATAAGCAATTGTACAATGACTACTTTATGGATCCGGTTTATCCCGAAGAGCTATTTCGCCACAGATTTCGCATGCACAAGCATCTATTCATGCGCAAAGTTAATGCTCTATCCGCCAATGATCGCTTTTTCCAACAAAGAGTCGGCGGTAATGGGAGACCTAGTTTCTCACTATTACAGAGATGCACGACTGCTTTAAGAGTTCTAGCATATGGTACTTCTACCGATTCAGTAGATGAATATTTGCGTATGAGCGATACATCCATAAGAGACTCTCTTAAATTGTTCGTCGAAGGTGTAATCAGCTGCTTTGGGAACGAGTATATACACAGACCCAACCCTCAAGATTTAGGAAGGTTACTTCATATGGGGCAAGCTCGTGGATTTCCTGGTATGTTGGGTAGCATTGACTGCATGCATTGGGAGTGGAAAAGTTATCCCACAGCATGGGCGGGACAATATGTCGGGAGAAGTTCAAAACCAACGGTCATTTTGAAAGCGGTCGCTTCGTACGATTTATGGATATGGCATGCCTTCTTCGGCACACCAGGTTCGCTTAATGATATTAATGTTCTTGAACGTTCTCAACTCTTTAATGACGTTTTAGAAGACTCTGCCCCACCTGTTAATTTTTCGGTTAATGGTACGGACTATAATATGGGATATTATCTTACTGATGGTATATATCCTGGTTGGGCAACATTTGTTAAAACAATTAATGTGGTACAAATTCAAAAGCATAGGTTATTTGCAGCTCGACAAGAGAGTTGTCGAAAAGAAGTGGAACGTGCTTTTGGCGTCCTACAAGCTCGATTTGCGTTCATCAAACGCCCTTGTCTTCTTTGGGATCGAGCTAATATGGGGAAGGTTCTTATGGCTTGTATTATTATGCATAATATGATAGTTGAAGATGAAAGAGAAACCTATCTTAACTATGAAAACATAATCGCAGAGTTCAAAGAAGATAATTCGACTTCAGCTAGTGATGATCCATATGAATATCATTGTCTTAGAAGATCGCCTCAAGAACGATTCATAGAAATTCATGGTGAGATTCGTGATCGTGCCACTCATAATGCTCTGAAAAATTATCTCATTGAGCATATTTGGCAAAACTTCCGTAACTTGAATTCGTTTAGAATGCATTTTTTTATTTCGTAGTATTTAATGTTTTTTAAGACCGTGTTTTTGTTTTGAATTATGTATGCGGTTTTTTTATATGTTGACTCATGTTTTCAATAAAGTTTATTTATTGCCAATAATTTTTTTTAATATACACTATGAAATTAATTACTGAACATATTTGAGTAGAATTTATTTTAAAAATGAAAAGATTAACTTAGTTGTAGTATGTTATTAAATAATAATTGTAAAAGTAAGAGAGAGGTTTTAGTGGGTAGTGAATGTGGTAAATGATTGAAAATGTTGGAAAGTGGAAAAATGATTGGGTTGGTGACCTAGGTCGTGACCTTCTGCTTGGGAGGGTGAAGGTGGGTCAAGATTAATATGGTGCGATTAAGAGAAAAAAATTTGGTGACCCGATTAAGGCGACCTTCTGGTTGTGGATGGTCACCATCCCCAAGCAAGGTCACCAACCGGGTCGTGACCTTATTGGGTCACGCTAATGACGTTATTAAGTAGAATTAAGACGATATTTAGGACGACCCTGAGTTAGAAATGGGCAACCGATGACCCTGAGTTGAGAAATTGGTAAATGTTGGTGACCTTACACGTGTCGTATTTCTATTGGTTTACAATATTAAAAAACATAAAAACAAAAAAAGTACAAAAAAACGGCAGCTTCTCAGCCTCTTCCCTCTTCTCTGCTCTTATGTCCTTTCGCCCTTCTTACTTTTCTTTTCACCAGCTTGCTTCCCTTTCCCCGGGTCTCTCTTTAATTTCTTCAACCATAATTTTCTCAACTCCTACCATACAACCATAATATTAATTGTGTAGTAAAAATATATGTAAAAAACACTATAAAAGTAGAGGTGAAAAATGCAAATCAGTAAAATATTTTTAATCTTCTACCAAAAACAAATTACAAACATAAAAAAATATAACTCAAACACTTATAAAATTCTCAATTTTCAAATATATTATGGATTTAAACGACTTTGATTTTTCAAGTTATGCTAGTGACGA
This sequence comes from Silene latifolia, assembly GCF_048544455.1. Lineage (NCBI taxonomy): Eukaryota > Viridiplantae > Streptophyta > Magnoliopsida > Caryophyllales > Caryophyllaceae > Silene > Silene latifolia. The sequence goes on along the minus strand of NC_133528.1, from coordinate 137,036,372 downwards.
TTATTCAACATATATCAAGACTCTCAAAATTTCGATTTAAATCAAAGTACTCCAATTCCTACTTTTACGGAATTAATTTCGGGTAGCCAAAAGAATTGAAATATCGATGTTTTTGTAAATCAAATCTTGTAGTCCGAACTTCAAACTCAAGAATTTGTATCAGAAACCCCCCTTTTTTGTTAAAAAAAACCAAAAAATCATTAGCATCCACAAAAAATCAATCCAATTCCAAAATGGATGATCGGATTTGGACCGAAAAGGAGGAAGAAGCTCTTATATCCGCATGGATTATGTGTAGTACCGACTCAATACTTGGAAAAAACCAAAGAACCGTCACGAGATGGAATGATGTATTTCAGCTCTATGAAAAAAGTCGTACGGAAAATTAAAATCAAAATAAACTTGGAATTAGGAGTATCGATGGAATGAAAAGTCGCTATAAATGACTCAATACAGCAGTGAGCAAATGGGTTGGTTGCTACACACAAGTTCTAAATCGACCATCGGGAAGCGGCACTAACATCAAAGACGACATAGAATTAGCTCAGAAATTATTTCGTAAGTTGAATAATGGTAACGATTTTGCTCACTTTCATGTTTACGATAAAATCATGAGTAAACACCACAAGTGGAGCTCACAAAAACATCAATCTGAGCTCCCTGAAAACTCAAAGTCGGGTTAAAAAAGGTCAAGGTCGGAAATGGATTCTAGCCCTTCTAGTGTAAATGTCGGGACCCCGTCTATTGTAAATGTTCCAACCCCGTCTAGTGTTAATGTTCCAACCCCGTTCAGTCTTTATGTCGACGCAAGTGACCGGCCCGAAGGACGGGATGCAGCTACAAAGAAGCGGAATGGAAAAGCACCTGAGATCGTGCCCAATTATATGTTAAGTGCAGATGACCGAGAAATAATGGAAGGAAATAGACTCACTACGAAAGAGCAAATTGATTTTCTGCAAAAAAGGCTTGCAACAGATTTTAAAATTGAACAAATTAGAATTCAAAAAATGAAAACAAAAATGGAGATGGGTTGGTTGAAAACATTGCTCTCGAAATAAAATTTAAACCTGAAAGATCAAGAGTTGAAGGACAAGCTAATGGACAAATATATGTCTGATATTTAGTTTATTTAATCTGTTTTTATTTTCTTTTTTTTATTGTTGGTTTAATTATTCATCATCAATCCGCTGAAATCGACATATATTTGTCTATTTATTTTCTGATTATTAATCATCAATCTCGCAACAATGTAAGTCGATTTATTGATATCGCATCAATCTCGCAACTACAGCTGACAAACAGATCGGGTCGTGCCGGGTTCGTGTCACATGTAAATGGGTCACAATCCCTCCAACCCAAACCCAACCCAATTAAATCTTGTGTCGTGTTCGTGTTGATCCACTTACATAAATGGGTCATAAGGCCTCAACTCTAACCCGTTAATTTCGTGTCGGGTTCGTGTCGGGTTTTCATGTAACTTCCATATTTTGAAAGTTTAAGTATATTTATGTGATGGAGGATCAAGAAAAATTAGGATTAATTTAGTAAACTGGTCATTCGTGTCTGGTTCGTGTTTAGTGAGGTCAACCCTAACCCAACCCAATTAAATATCTTGTCGTGTTCGTGTCGACCCACATACATAAATGGGTCATTAAGTCTCAACCCAAACCCGTTAATTTCGTGTCAGGTTCGTGTCGTGTTTTCGTGTCGTGTCATTGTTTGCCACCTCTACTCGCAACAATATAAGTCTGATTATTAATTATTAATCATCAATCTCGCAAAAACTAAGTAAATGTAACAAGATTTCGATTAAATTCCAACTAAAATGTAAATGTAACAACTATGTAAATGTAACAAGTAATTATTAATCCCAACGATGAATGAAAACATTAACAAGATTTCGATTACTAATTATTAATCAGAAAATCGGGATGAATGAAAACGATTTAACAAGAATTTATAAACGATTTAACAAGAATTTACCTGCATGAATGAAATCGGGATGAATGAAATCCCCAATCAGAAAACCAATCGAAATAAAACCCAAATCGAAATAAAATCCAAATTTAAGAATGATATAACAATTTATGAATGAAATTTATGAATGATATAGCAATGAATGATGAAATGAATGAGATTTTTGGGGTTTTTTTGGGTTTAGAGTGTCGGTGGGGTGAATGTGTATGGATAGATGGTTGATGAGATGAATGATGATATGAATGTGTGGATAGAGATGAATGCTGATATTTTGTTGTAATTTTCATCGTTTTGTTTTTAAAATAAAAAATTGTATTTTTATGAAATAGTTGAGTGGTTGACAAGTTGGGGTGGTTGAAATATTTTGTAAATATTTATGTAAATATTGCTTTCTGATTTTTTATGTAAATCGTCAACTAATATTTTAAATACGATCACCAATATAATTGATATATCGTCAATAGAACTGATAATAGCCATTGGATTAATCATAGCCATTAGATTAGAGATATAGCCGTTGGATTAATTATAGCCATTAGATTAGAAATATAGCCGTTAGATTGATTATATCCATTAAATTAGAAATATAGTCGTTGGATTGATTATAGCCATTCGATTAGAAATATATCCGTTACATAAAAAACTTATATATACCCCATATGGTTGTTTAACAAAATCACTCATACATTTTCCTTCTTTCAAATCACTCTCACAAAATCACCCACACAAAAAATTGAACAAAATCACTCATACATTTTCGTTCTTTCAAATCACTCTCACAAAATCACCCTCACAAAAAAACTATTAGAATGTCTGAGTAAAATTCCGATTCTGATTCATCAAACGATAATATTGTCGATCAAAATAGGCTTTCCGATTACCAATGGGAAGCCGAAGCCGATGAAAGATCTGAGGCTATACAAAACCTTATAGCCCAACGTATGAATGAATACGTTAATAGAAGAATTCTTCAACCAAATCCTCCTCCTAGACGTCGTAGGAGAAACATTAAGAGTGATCGTGAAGAAGGTCATAAGCAATTGTACAATGACTACTTTATGGATCCGGTTTATCCCGAAGAGCTATTTCGCCGCAGATTTCGCATGCACAAGCATCTATTCATGCGCATAGTTAATGCTCTATCCGCCAATGATCGCTTTTTCCAACAAAGAGTCGGCGGTAATGGGAGACCTAGTTTCTCACCATTACAGAGATGCACGACTGCTTTAAGAGTTCTAGCATATGGTACTTCTACCGATTCAGTAGATGAATATTTGCGTATGAGCGATACATCCATCTGGGACTCTCTTAAATTGTTCGTCGAAGGTGTAATCAGCTGCTTTGGGAACGAGTATCAACGCAGACCCAACCCTCAAGATTTAGGAAGGTTACTTCATATGGGGCAAGCTCGTGAATTTCCTGGTATGTTGGGTAGCATTGACTGCATGCATTGGGAGTGGAAAAATTGTCCCACAGCATGGGCTGGACAATATGCCGAGAGAAGTTCAAAGCCACTTGTCATTTTGGAAGCGGTCGCTTCGTACGATTTATGGATATGGCATGCCTTCTTCGGCACACCAGGTTCGCTTAATGATATTAATGTTCTTGAACGTTCTCCACTCTTTTATGATGTTTTAGAAGAATCTGCCCCACCTGTTAATTTTTCGGTTAATGGTACGGACTATAATATGGGATATTATCTTACTGATGGTATATATCCTGGTTGAGCAACATTTGTTAAAACAATTAATGCGTCACAAATTCAAAAGCATAGTTTATTTGCAGCTCGACAAGAGAGTTGTCGAAAAGATGTGGAACGTGCTTTTGGCGTCCTACAAGCTCGATTTGCGTTCATCAAACGCCCCTGTCTTCTTTGGGATCGAGCTAATATGGGGAAGGTTCGTATTGCTTGTATTATTATGAATAATATGATAGTTGAAGATGAAAGAGAAACCTATCTTAACTATGAAAACATAATCGCATTGTTCAAAGAAGATAATCCGACTTCAGCTAGTGATGATCCATATGAATATCATCGTCTTAGAAGATCGCCTAAAGAACGATTCATAGAAATTCATGGTGAGATTCGTGATAGCCACTCATAACGCTCTGAAAAATGATCTCATTGAGCATATTTGGCAAAACTTCCGTAATTCGAATTAGTTTAGAATGCATTTTTTTATTTCGTAGTATTTAATGTTTTTTAAGATCGTGTTTTTTTTTTCGAATTATGTATGCTGTTTTTTTATATGTTGACTCATGTTTTCAATAAAGTTTATTTATTTCCAATTTTTTTTTTTTAATGTACACTATAAAATTAATTTACTTAAAATATTTGAGTAGAGTTTATTTTAAAAATGAAAAGATTAACTTAGTTATAGTATGAGTAAGAGAGAGGTTTTGATGGAGTAATGAATGTGGTAAATGATTGGAAATGTTGGAAAGTGGAAAAATGATTGGGTTGGTGACTAGGTCATGACCTTCTGCTTGGGAGGGTGAAGGTGGGTCAAGATTAATAAGGTGCGATTAAGAGGAAAAATGTTTGTGACCCAATTAAGGCGACCTTCTGCTTGGGGATGGTCTTATAAAGTAAAATCGTGGCTCCGTAGAAATCAAAGTGTGTCCATCCATAATAACATTAGCCCCGTGCTTTAGACTTAAAAGGCACCTATAGATGGCATCATCGATAGGGATGTCATTGGGGCGGGGCGGTGGTGGATATAAGTTCCCCGGTACCCGTACCCACAGAGAAAAACTCGTACCCATCCCCGCCCCACCACCCGTGGCGGGTACAAATTTCCTAAACCATCCCCGCCCCAACGGGTAAAAATATAAAACCGTACCCGCCCCGCTTACCTATTAACCCGTTACACCATAATTTTATTCGATATATTTTTTCCTAAAAGTTGGTTTAATCACTATTAATTTCCATTTTTTAGAATTTATCTTTATAATTTTAATTTTTCACCAAATAAATTAGTTAAAAATTTTATAAAATAATTATTATCATTATATCTTAATTATAACTAAATAAAATTTATAAAATTATCATAATCCTACTAATTTTTTTTAATGATTGGCTGGTAGGCGGGTATTAGGTGGGTAAGATGCGAAATCTATCCCCGCCCCATGACCCATGGCGGGTACAAATTCCGTACCTGTCCCCGCCCCACCACCCGCCAAAGTTCTACCCATCCCCGCCCCAACTGGGGCAGGTGCGGGGCGGTACCCACTTGTACCCACCCCGCTGACATCCCTAATCATCGATCTAATGTGTGTCCCATTAACGAAAATTTATGGATAACCTGTTGCAGGATAGCCTAACGAGTTTATGGTAAAGTCGCTAATTTCTTTATTACGTTTTACAAGATTTAAATTGCATGCTCAAAAATCAAAGGTTTATCAGTGTACATCTAAAATAGTGGCAGAGAGGTTTGAATGATCCCCATTAGTTTATGGCAATAGGGAGGAGAAGTGAATGCTCACGATCATGCATTGTTGAAATGATACAACCGTTGGCATTTTTTTTTCTCTTATAACGATTGACCTCCCAGAATATTGAACGATATTCCCGTAACTAATTGATATCGTGTATCATGTCAAATATTAGCATGTATCATATCTACACTAATTTAGGAGTTTGTACGCTTATTTTGCCTTTTTTGTATGATTTAGTTAGGGTAACCTTTCCTAACTTTATGTATTTAATCCTGTAATTGCTTCTGCTTGATTATCAATAATATTCAATACAATTCTTTCCTTACTTCTTGTGTCGTTCGTTTCACATGGCATCAGAGCTCTGGAATTTTTAATCCTGGCTCTTCTTTTCGACATCAAAATAAATTCATCATTCCAAAAATTATCAAATTTTTATAATTACAACAATGACGCAAGGGAGTGGAATACCAATTAAATCAGACCAGAAAACCGAGTTCATACCACCTTCTTCACCTTTGTATATACATCCAAGTGAAAGCCCCAATTTATCTTTGTCTCAAATCATCTTTGACGGAGATACTTATCAATTATGGGCGGATGCAGTGCGAAACGGTCTCGATGCGAAAAACAAACTAAGTTTCATCGAGGGTACCGTAAAGAAGCCGGTGATTCAAGAAGGAGAGGCAGAAACTCTAGAGGTCGTTGCTTGGCGTCAATGCAACGCCATGGTTAAGGCATGGTTGCGAAATGCAATTCATCCGAAACTGCATCCCAGTATAGCTTTTTCCGAGTCTGTTGTGGAGATTTGGAAGGAATTGCGCGATCGGTACTCGAGTGGTAATGCACCACGTGTACATCCACTCAAAAGCGATCTTAATGAATGCAAACAAAAGAAAAATCAGTCCGTAGTTGAGTATTATACTCAATTGAAAGCACTGTGGGATGAATTATCAACTTATAGCAAAGTCCCACAATGCACTTGCGGAGCGGCAAATGCTATGCTTAAAGAACGAGAGGAGGAGAAAGTCCATAAATTTTTGATGGGACTTGATGGTGTGCTTTATGGCCATATACGCTCGAATTTGTTGATGGAGGACGAAGTTCCTGCTTTAACAAGAGCATACGCCTTAGTTCTTCGTGAAGAAAGGCATCGTGCAGTCACGAAAATCAAAGAAGAAACTGTCGAAGCAGTAATGGCTGCGAAAACTGGCGCTGATTCGACAAAGGAGGGTGAAAACTCAGGAATAATTCGATGCACACACTGCAATAAACTGTGGCATACGGAAGATAAATGCTGGGATAAGTTGGGAATCCAAGGAAGAGGTCGTGGCCGTGGGAGGAACAATGCGAGAGGAGGATGAGGCCGAGGCCGTGGAGGCTCGACGCAACAAGCAAATGCAGCAGCAGCAGCAGTGACTAATGATGAAACCCAAGCCAAATTCGAATCACCGGGTTTTACGCCAGATGAAGTGATTCAATTAAGAAATCTTTTGTCAAATAAAAATGATGGTGGACAGAAACACGCAGGTATAAAAATATTCATTGGTTACTCGATAGTGGCTGTTCTCATCATATGACAGGAAAACGTGATTTGCTTGTTGATGTATGGCGCGGGGAAGCTTCTACCGTTAGTTTACCGGATGGTTCACGAATAGTGGCGCAAGAACATGGAAAAATAGTGTTGAATGATAATTTTACACTAAAAGACGTTCTTTATGTCCCCTCTCTAACTTGTGATTTAATCTCAATTCAACAACTTATTACGGAAAATAATTGTGTTGTGACCTTTTATAATGATCATTGTGTTATACAGGACCAATCTACGAGGATGAAGATTGGACGGGGTGAACACGTTGATGGGGTCTATTATTTTAAAGATGACCGATCACATATGGTGGCGCAAGCAAAAACAATCATCGATTCAAGGTTGTGGCACATGAGACTCGGGCATCCGTCTAGAAGTATTTTACCTCTTTTCTCAAATTTAATTGGTTTTGATTTATCCTGGAATAATGATAATATTTGTGACCCTTGTTGTCGGGCCAAACAGACACGTTCGGTTTTTAAGCGAAATAATAAGAGAAGTGCAGAATTATTTGCTTTGATACATTGTAATATATGGGGACCTTACCACACGAAAAGTTTGTCAGGAGCTCATTATTTTCTCACAATTGTAGATGACCGAAGTAGACATGTTTGGGTTAGATTAATGAGAGATAAGGGAGAAGCGAGCCAACTTTTAATTATTTTTTGTCAAATGACCAAAACCCAATTCGGAAAAGAGGTGAAAGTAGTGCAAAGTGATAATGGGACGGAATTTTTGAGTCATGTTATGAAATATTATTATAGTGAACATGGGATGATTTTTCAAACCAGTCAAATAGATACCCCACAACAAAATGGTAGGGTAGAACGGAAACATCGACATATTTTAGAAAAAGCAAGAGCCCTTCGTTTCCAAGCAAACTTACCTATTGAATTTTGGGGAGAATGTATTTTGACCTCTGCGTACCTGATAAATAGAACACCCACTCGTTTACTTCATGGCTTGACTCCTTTTGAAGTCTTATATGGGCAAAAACCGAGTTATGACAATATTAAAGTTTTTGGTAGTATTTGTTATGCTCATAATAAAGACAAGCCAAAAGATAAGTTCAATGAACGTGGGAAGCGATGTATTTTTGTTGGTTATACGGCTAGCAAAAAGAGTTGGAAAGTCTACGACCTAAAGAAGAAAGCCGTTTTTGAGTCGAGGGATGTCGTATTTTATGAAAATGTTTTTCATTTTATGCATGATGAGGCCATGAAGTCAACCACTGACAAACCAACTAATACTTTTGACAACAACCTCTTCTTAGATACGGATTACGATGATTTTGATTTTGTTTCCCAAAATTTGGACACGTTGATGACACACCCCAAAGCTTTAACCAAAAAGCCACACAAAATACAAACACAATTCCAAATGTCGAAGACAGTGAAATAGAGTTTCAAAATGGCGACAACAGCAAAAGGGAAAATGAATCAATTGTCATAAATGATCCGGAGAGACATGGTGAAGAAGAAAGGTGTAGTGAGCAAGAAGGACGTGGTGCTCGGCAGAAATTCGAGCCATATTGGCGCAAAGACTACATATGTAAATCGACTCGAATTATAGACCCCAAAGACAACATTCACTCGGTCTAACCAACATCCGAAAAGAGAGGTACTCGTTATCCTTTGATTAATTATATCGCAACCAATTGTTTTTCTGCTAATCACAGAAACTTCTTGGCAAAGTTGAATGAAATTCGTGAACCACGCAATTATCACGAAGCTTCGAAAGTGAAAGAATGGCAAGAGGCAATGGCAAAGGAGTTTGATGCGTTGGAAGCTAATGGCACATGGGCAATAGTCGATCTTCCTAAAGGTAAGAAACCCATTGGATGTCGACGGGTTTACAAAGTAAAGTATAATGCAGACGGAACTCTTGAGCGCTACAAAGCGCGACTTGTTGCTCAAGGTTACACACAAATTGAAGGGGTTGACTATCATGAAACCTTTGCTCCGGGGGCCAAAATGACCAGTGTTCGATGCTTGCTAACGGTCGCTGTGTCGAAAGGTTGGTCCATTACTCAACTATATGTCAACAATGCTTTTCTACACGGGGATCTAGATGAAGAAGTCTATATATGAGGATGCCACCCGGATTCGAAAAAGGAGGATCAACTAAAGTTTGCAAATTGTTGAAGTCATTATATGGCCTTAAACAAGCTTCTCGTAATTGGTTTTCCAAATTGACCGATTCTTTAACAAGGTATGGGTTCATTCAATCGATGGCGGATTACTCATTGTTCACTTATAATAAAGATGGAGTTTTTATTGGAATTTTGGTTTATGTCGATGACATGATAATTATGAGTGATAGCGAGGCAGCAAGTAATCGTCTTAAACGCTTTCTTGATCGTAGTTTTGGCATTAAAGACCTTGGGAGACTAAAATATATTTTGGGAATTGAGGTAGCTACTAGTTCCAAAGGACTCTTTCTTAGCCAACAAAAATATGCATTAGAAATAATCAAGGAAGCAGGATTAGAAGGAGCCAAACCAATTGACGTGCCAATCCAACCCAATCACCAATTAATCATGGCAGACGGGGAGTTGCTACGTGACCCAATAAAATACCGACGACTAGTAGGTAAACTTATTTATCTAACCATTACGAGACCCGACTTAGTTTATGTGGTTCATATCTGATAATTTGGAGATTGTATAACTTATATTGCATCAGAATCAATTCAATTGTGTTTTACATGGTTAAGGAATTAGCTATTTATACAAGATATGTAAGCTATGTAATCTATCCTATTTCCGGCAAATATTCACAACAGCTATAATATATCACAAAGTAGGAAATAATAGAATTTCCTTGATTGCATGATAAGAGCCAACGGCTCTATTGGGGTTGGTGGCAACGGCTAGGTGTTGCGTAATATCCGAGTTGCTATTACCCCCCCTCAAGTTGGAGCGTGTAGTTTGGAAACGCCCAGCTTGGATAGAAGCTCGTCAAAAGATATGCGCCCGAGGGCCTTCGTAAATATGTCTGCGAGCTGGGATTTTGTATACACATATTTGGTTGTGATTGTGCCTTTTTGTATTTCGTCCCGGATGTAGTGACAATCAACCTCGATATGTTTTGTCCGTTCGTGGAAGACCGGATTGTTTGCTATGTGGAGGGCGGATTGTTTGTCGCAATGTAAGTAAATGGGCTCGGCGTGAGAGATGCCCATGAAGTTGATTAAGCCCTTGAGCCATTTTAATTCACATGTCGTATATGCTATAGCGCGATATTCGGCTTCGGTGGATGACAGAGAGACAGTGGTCTGTTTCTTTGTTTTCCATGATATAAGCGACGAGCCAAGAAAAATGATGTAGGCCGAGAGACAACGGCGGCTTGTTGGACATGCTGCGTAATCTGAATCACAATAGGAATTAAGTCGAAGATCGGAGTCGGAACGAAGTAAAATACCTTGACCCGGAGAACCCTTTAGATAGCGAACGACTTGGAGCGCGGCGGCCCAATGATCCTGCGTGGGGGCATGCATAAATTGGGCCAAAATATGAACGGAATATATGAGTTCCGGGCGAGTAATAGATAGGTAAACCAGTCGGCCCACAAGGCGATGATATGGTTGTGGGTCAGTCAAAAGAGCGGCCTTGGAGAGTCCCAATTGATGATTTGGTTCCATGGGGATATGAGCGGGTTTTGCCCCCAGGGAAACCTGTTTCTGTAAGGATATCAAGTGCGTACTTGCGTTGAGACACAAAAATTTCCGAACTGTTTCTTGCGATTTCAAGACCAAGAAAATATTTGAGGAGTCCTAGGTCCTTCACGTGAAAACATCGGCGTAGATAATCTTTAAAGTTCGTAATTACCTCGTTATTGTTACCACAAATGACGAGGTCGTCAACATAAACGAGAACATGAATTTCTGAGTTGGATGTGGTCATCGAAAAAGGGAGTGATCGCTCGGACACTGTTTGAAGCCATATTTAATTAAGGCGGAAGCAAGTTTAGCGTACCAGCACCGTGGAGCTTGGCGTAGACCGTATAATGATTTTTGGAGACGACATACCAAGCCATATTTAGGTGCGTTGAGCCCCGGAGGTAATTTCATGTAAACTTCTTCGTGAAGATCACCGTGAAGGAATGCATTATGAACGTCCATTTGATGGAGAGTCCATTGTTTGGCAGCAGCAATAGCGAGTAGGGTCCGAACCGTAACAAGTTTGACTGTGGGAGCAAATTTTTCGTTGTAATCGACCCCTTCAACTTGACGATTCCCCATAACAACCAATCGGGCTTTGTATCTTTTGATTGTACCATCAGCGTTATATTTAATCTTATATACCCATTTTGAGCCTATTGCCTTTTTGTTGGGAGGCAACGGCTCTAGAGTCCAAGTACGATTTTGTTCGAGAGCATTCAGTTCGAGTTGCATAGCTTGTTGCCATTCGGGAACCTGCGCTGCATCTTTAAAAGAACTAGGCTCGTGATGTTTAGTCACGGCCGACAAGAAAGCTTGATGTTTAGGAGAAAAATTAGCATAATTAATATAGTGAGAAATAGGATACTTAGTACCTGACGGTGATGGTGACACGGTGAGCACATGAGAAGATGGGCATTTTGGTTGAACAAAATCTTTAAGGTTGGAATTCGGAATTTTGAGGTGATGGCCGCGGCCCATTATGGGTGGTTTGGTGGTGGTTGGAGCGTCGGTGTGGGGGGTTGATGCGGAAGGAGTATCGGTGGTCGGACTAGAAGCAGTCGAAGGTGGAGAAGTTGTGTTCGTCGAGGGTGGTTGGGTAACGGTGGGTGATGGTTGGCTTATGATCACAGCTTGATCAATGGGTTGTAAAGTGTCATGAAGAAAAGAAGAAGGATGTTCATTATCATGAATGTCAAGAGCCTTGTATGGAAATTCATTTTCAATAAAAACGACATCTCGAGACTCGAAATAAGATCCGGTGTCTAAGTCATAAAGACACCATCCCTTCTTACCAAACGGGTATCCAATGAAAACGCATTTTCGACTTTTAGAAGCAAACTTGTCGTGGGTACGATTTAGAGTTTTGGCATAACAAAGACTACCGAAAATACGAAGATTTTCCATAGGTGGAGATTTATTAAATAACATTTCGTATGGAGTTTTTCCGTCAAGAAGAGGAGTTGGGGTGCAATTAATTAAATGAACCGCAGTAAGAACACATTCACCCCAAAAATATAAAGGTAAACTTGCTTGAAATAAAAGGGCACGAGCAACGTTTAAAATGTGTCGATGTTTTCGTTCAACCCGACCGTTTTGTTGTGGGGTGCCCACATTAGAAGTTTGAAAAACTACACCATTTTGATTAAAAAATTTTATAATACATCGAAATTCACTTCCATTATCGTTTCGTAAAATTTTAATTTTCTTGTTAAATTGCCTTTCAACCATAGCCAAAAAATTGAGAAGAGTTTGTTGAGTGTCACCTTTGTTACGTAAAAGATAGACCCATGTGGATCGAGAAAAGTCGTCTATAATTGTTAAAAAATAGGTGAAGCCACACGAAGCGTTTTCGGAGTATGGTCCCCAAAGGTCGCAATGAATTAGATCAAATATAGAAGAGGCTTTATTCGTGCTTAAATGAAATTGTTCCCGTGTTTGTTTCGCGCGAAGAAAAATGTCGCAAGTTCGAGTATGAAAATGTTTACTAGAATTATTGTTAATAAAAGGTAAAAAACGAAAAACATGTGAGGAAGGGTGCCCCAACCTTCGGTGCCATAACTCGGAGGAGTCAGCCTTTCCCACCATACAAGCTTTGGCCGACTCATTCCGAATTCCTGTCAAATAATATAGCCCTTCTCGTTGCTCACCCGCACCAATCACTGTCTTCGAGGAACGGTCCTGAATAAGACATAATTGGTGAGAAAATTGTATAGTAAGAGTATCATCCATTAGTAACTTTGAGACAGAAATTAAATGACAACTTAAATTTGCAGCGTAAAGAACATTTTTTAATATTAAACGATTTGATAATTTAATATCGCCGCATTGAGTGGCGAGAGTAAGGTCACCATTTGGTAACCCGACGGAAATAGGAGCAATAGATCGAATATTAGAAAAATGAGTGAGTGAATCTGACAAGTGGTTAGAGGCTCCGGTATCGATAATCCAAGATAAAAGCGGAATGTTAGAAATATTACCGTGACTGGTAGACGGAGCAGATTGGTGTTCCTGCCATAAACGCGTGATTGTGGCCAGGTCCGTGGGATTTAATGAGTTGAAATCAACACTATCCATTACTAGCAGAGAGCGTGAAGATGGAGCAATAGGAGCTGGAGTTCCTTGCTAACCAGAGACCATATGGGCTCTCGGTTGAACAGACCCATTATTATTCTGACGATTTCTTTCATAGGCAGCCGACCTTGAACATCCAGAACAAAAATTGCTCGACTAAGGTCTGTGTCACCTGGGTTGATATAAATTCGGTCTCGGGGATGATCGCCCCACCAGTCAGGGAATTTTCCCTTTACCCGATAACAAATTTGAAATTTATGACCATGTCGCTTACAAGCAATACAGTATGGTCTCGGGTTTTCGGTCTGATTATTGGTGGAATTAAAATTCATCACGGCAATATTTGAATTGTGATGCGCATGACCAGAACCCCGTCCTCCCCCATTGTTTCGGTCAGAGTTTCGACTATAACTACGGTCAGACTTTCGATGGGAATCAGAGAAACGAGTTGCAAAGGCCATAACATCGGGGTTGGACTCAGTATTAGAACGAGATAAAGATCGTAAACCTTCTTCCTGCAAAAGTCTATTATATATAAGATCTAAATTAGGAAGAGGGGTGATACCGATAATTTGTGATCGTGCGTTATCAAACCGTGCATCCAGACCCATGAGAAAATCCCGAGCCCGTTTCTTCTCCCGTTGAGCATCCATTTTGGTTACCCAATTGCAGTGGCAAGGATTACAATCACATGTAGGCAGGGGATCAAACATGAGGATATCGTCCCATATTTTGATCATTCGACCATAGTACGACATCAAAGTTTCAGTCGGGCCTTGACGACACGCAATTAAGTCGGCTTCTAATTGAAAAACGCGTGGATCATTGCCCTGACAGAAACGATTCTTGATATCGAGCCATATTTACTTCGCTTCTGGTCGAGTCGAAATGGTGCGTCGTGTGTTTGCTTCGATGGAATTGAATATCCATCCTGTGACCAGTGCATTCGTGGCCCTCCAGGTGGAAAAATTAGCAGCGGATTCGGCAGGTTTTACGGTGGTTCCGTCGATGTATCCCTCCTTCCCTTTTGCGATGAGTGCAAGATGGAAAGAACGGGACCATTCATCGTAATTAGACCCATTGAAAGCGATTTGTGTGATATTCGAACCGGTATTTTCGACTTGAATGACTGAAAATTGTTGTTGTTGTTGAGCAGAATTGATAACTTCCGGTATTTCGGAGTTCGTCATTGTGTGAAAAAGAGTCGAGTAGTATTGTTTTTTGATTTGAATTAAGAGGCAGAGGAAAAAATTACTAGCCTGATACCATGATAATTTGGAGATTGTATAACTTATATTGCATCAGAATCAATTCAATTGTGTTTTACATGGTTAAGGAATTAGCTATTTATACAAGATATGTAAGCTATGTAATCAATCCTATTTCCGGCAAATATTCACAACAGCTATAATATATCACAAAGTAGGAAATAATAGAATTTCCTTGATTGCATGATAAGAGCCAATGGCTCTATTGGGGTTGGTGGCAACAGCTAGGTGTTGCGTAATATCCGAGTTGCTATTAATATCTTGTCACAATTTGTTCACGCACCACGAAAAGAACATTTGGATGCCGTTTTGAGAGCTATACGGTATATCAAAGGAAGCCCGGGTAGTGGAATTGTGATAGAACGCAATGGTGATTTGTTGTTGCGTGGATACTCGGATTCCGACCATGCTAGGTGCCCTTTAACGAGGAGGTCTCTCACCGGGTATTTTGTGAAATTGGGGAACTCACCAATCAGTTAGAAAGCACGTAAACAGACAACAATTGCAAAGTCAAGTGCAGAAGCAGAATATCGAGCTTTGGGTGCGGTAACTAGTGAAGTTCTTTGGCTTAAATCATTTCTTTTGTCCCTTGGAGTCGATCACAAGTCACCAATTGAATTGTTTTGTGACAATACATCGGCCTTAAGCATTGCTAAAACCCAGTTTTTCATGACCGCACCAAACATATTGAGGTAGATTGCCACTTTATACGACATCACATTATGAACAAAATGATTTTAACATCCTATATACGAAGTAAAGACCAAGTAGCCGACATCTTTACCAAGGCATTATGTGGTGAAGCGTTTCGTTTTCTTCGTTACAAGTTGGGCATTAGCTTACCAAGTACTCCAACTTGAGGGGGAGTATTGAACGATATTCCCGTAACTAATTGATATCGTGTATCATGTCAAATATTTGCATGTATATCTACACTAATTTAGGAGTTTGTACGCTTATTTTGCCTTTTTTGTAGGATTTAGTTAGGGTAACCTTTCCTAACTTTATGTATTTAATCTTGTAATTGCTTCTGCTTGATTATCAATAATATTCGATACAATTTTTTCCTTACTTCTTGTGTTGTTCGTTTCACACAGAATATGTGAAGAAATATAAGAAAGAAAATCGTTGTGTCGAAAACCTCTTATTTACAAAGTAATAAACATAGCGTTTTAACCCAACTTATGTTAATATGTTAATTTTTTTTTTTTTTTTTTTTTTTTTTTTTGACAGCGGTAAAGAAAGTGTTTTACATTCTAGTGGTACGGCTCACAGGCCATACCTATAACTACAACATAAAACCTCAAAGCACTACTAATAACATAAACTAAAACAACAAGGTAATTGCATCGGCTATCTATAACGTGTTGATGGCGTACGACGGATGTCTGAACACGAACTTCGGTCTCAAAACACACCACAAACTTTAAAGGACGAGTAGCGCTGGCCATAGGAAAACACCCATCTTTGTTAGTCTTGATTGATGAAGCTTCGGAGAAATACCTGCAACAAGGCCCAAAAAAGAGTCTCGGAGATTCATCTCCTTGGCTATGATAATCTTCCTCTGGAAACCAACGAACCCCCATAAAATTACCCTTACTCATCTTAGTCGTTAGAGCTTCAGAGAAATACCTACAACAAGACCCAATAAAGCGTCTTGGAGATTCATCTCCTTCACTCTGGTACACGTTATCTGGAAACCTACAAGACCCTTGACCCAACGAGAGAAACCAAAGTGCACTTACGCCACAGGGACGTAGCAAGAAAAAGCGGAAATCGGACCACTGAAATCTGACCCCAAAGGAGAATAAACTCCTACACTTTGGACCAAAGCCCCCGCTGACAAGACCCTCATATCCAAGAATATCGAGAAGTAAAGTGGGCACAACTGGAACAAACCACCTGGACATCCCTCTAACCAAATCCATCTCATGAGACAGAAGAGACCTGGGCTCAACACAAACCCGATGCAAAAGACTCCTTGTAGAAAATATCCCGTGGGGAAGGGGACATGACACCCCAACCCACCAGGAATTTATTAAGAGGAACAACAAAGCAAAACAAATCCACAGACACGGCTTCAACATCAAATGAAAGTGGATCCCACCGCATCCGACCCGAACCAACAACACCGCCCAAGAACCCAGCTGCCCACACCACCATCCTACACTCATCACAAAACAAACAACCCCACCCATGAACACAGACCGGAGACGGAACCAACTCACTAATCGAACCCCAATCCGACGAAACCGAACAAAACAGACACCACACACACCTATAACAAACCCGATACCACACAAAACTCCCCAGGACCATCGGCCGACATGCAACTAGATCTACTTTAAGAGACATCGCAACCAAGACAAACCCGACCCGAAAAGGAACCTACCAGCGGGGAAGGGAACACCAAAACCAACCCAGACCACACCTCGAAAAAAGGACAACAAACAAAGAAAGAAGAGCAGGACACACCGACACAACCCAACCAAACACCAGAACCAAAAGGTAGATTTCTACCAGGGATGGGGGAAGGGGCGAGGGGAAGGGGAGCCATCCCTAGGTTGCATGTGAGGCATTCAATGACAGGACAGAGAATCGTAGTACCGGAGAAGACACAAAGACAAACCAGGAAGACAGCGATCAAGATCGTCGGACGGTCCAATCAGCACTCAAAAGCCGTCAAAAGACCGATAGTCGAGGTCCAAAAAGCGGGGAAGGAGTCAGCGATGAAGTGCGAACGATCACCGGAGATAGGCCTTGGGAAGGCCCCATCTCCGGCGATCAGAAGGGGCAGAAAGGGAGGGCGGTGTGTGGTAAGAGGAGGCGGCGGAGCAGACGGAAATTAAATTTAGGGTTTTTTTGGGGAAAAAACGAGAGAGGAAAGTTAGAGAGAGAAAGAGTTATATAAAGAGATATTAATATGTTAATTGGAGATTCAAAGTCTACGAATAATATTGTTGATAAGGTTTCTTTTGTCTCTATTATTAGGATGGGTGGGTTAGGAAAAACTGCTCTTGCGCAACTTGTGTACAATGATCATAGAATTGAAAATGCATTTGAATTAAAGTTGTGGGTTTGTGTCTCTAATGACTTCGTCTTAGAGCAGATCTTTCGTCAAATGCTTGAAAAGAATGTGTCTAACATACAAGTGTTACAAAGAGAGATAAGAAAACTATTAGAGGAAAAACGATACTTGCTTGTGTTAACGATGATGCCAATGTCCCTCTGGCCATAAGGGTGATATGTAGCATGTTATATGATCAGGATGAAAGCAAATGGCTATCACTAAAAAGTGCTAATAATTATATGAAGATGGAACACAAGGTGAGGAAGTCATATTACCAATATTGAGCTTTAGTTATTATGATCTTAGCCCTGCTTTAAAGAGTTGTTTTAGTTACTGTGCGCTTTTTCCTAAAGATTTTGTAATACGAAAAGAGTTACTAATTCAGTTGTGGTTGGTCCAAGGTTGTCTTGATCAACCACATGATTGTCGAATTAAAGAAGATGTGGGCGAAGAGTATTTTTCTATTTTATTGAATAGATGTTTTTTACAAGATGCTACAAAGCAGGGACGAAGCTAGGGTAAGATAATGACCCGGGCCGCTTTTCACTTCGTCCGCGTCAATACACATTTATTATAGACCTCATATCAATATTTTAGCATTTTCCGATAATAATTAAGATTCTAGATTAGGTTATATAGGAAACATACAAATTAATATTTTTTTTATGTAAATATTAAATTATACATTGATTTATTCAATATGCTTACTCCATATTTTATAGAGCGTTTTTTATTTACATGATGAAACAAATCGAAAATATAAATGATAATAACCAGTTCTATTATAAATCACGATGCGACTAAAATCATAAGACAATCACTAATAATAGCAATATTCTTCACTAAATAAGGACAATGGTTTCCTACTTTCCCATTACAAGAATCCTTGTTAACTTCAAAATATAATATTTAAGGGACATAATGTATAATAATCTAACTAATCTAGGCAAAATAAGAAATTTGTGAAGAAAAAAAAAAAGCAAATTATGAAAACCACTGCTTCCATGCCTCGAACACATGACTTCAGAGACTATGTTCTTAAAAATTGAATGAAGCGTTTACCACTATGCAACTACAACAATAGTACTACATGTTACCACTATTTTATACTTATTCTTGAAATCCTTACCCGGGCCATGGCCCATTCGGCCAAACCTTAGCTTCGTCTCTACTACAAAGGATGAGGATGGTGAAATTATATCGTGTAAGATGCATGACTTGATCCATGATCTTGCGCAAGACGTAGCAGGTAAAGAGACAATTATGTTGGATAGTCATGCAGGTCAACTTGACAGGAAACATTTTCATCTCTCAATTCCAAATGATGGATATATCCTCTTGGATAGTATTAATAGTCAATTGTCTGAGATGAAGAAATTGCGTAAATTATTACAAGTTACTGAAAAATCCTATTCATATAAGAATTATGTTGAGTTAAATGTTACCGCAGTTTGTTCGCATCTTAGGAGATTGAGGGTATTGGATTTGCATAACTTTCAGTTAAATACTTTACCAGATACTGTGGGCAACCTATCACACTTGAGATATCTTGATCTTTCTGAGAACAATAGATTGACGGTTCTCCCTAACTCAATTACCAAACTGTATAACTTGCAAGTGCTGAATTTAGATTATACTGGTGTAAAAGAACTGCCGCAAGACATGGGGAGACTTGTCAATCTCAGGCACCTTTCTAAATCATTTATGTATACTATTTGAAAGCCAAGATGCTATTCATCATGTAAATTCATTGGCAAGTCTCCGACCTCACAATAAACTGAAAGTAATTGAAATTAGGGAATACCAAGGGTTCATGTTACCTAGCTGGGCAGAGTCATTAACGACTTCACTTCCGCACCTTGTTAAAATACATCTGCAGGATTTTGATAAATTGGAAGCAGAAGTTTTGCCATCACTGTGTCAACTCCGCCACCTCAAATGCCTTAAACTTAATGGTATGGGCAATGTGGAGTTTATGGAGAGTGATGTAGTTGTGGATTCTCCGGATGACGAGTTACTTTTCTTTCCATCACTGGAAGAACTTGAACTGTCTGAATTTCCAAAGTTGAACCTAATGAGTTTGTTGGGAGTTGTGAAGCACCTTACTAGCCTTCAGAGTCTCGACATTCGCAATTGCAAAAACTTAGATTTGGAAGTCGATGAAGAAGTTGCAACGCCATGGAATTCTCGTCATTTGCTGTCTACCATGAGATTAAGTAAACTCCCAAAGCTGGTAAATATACCAAAGGAGTTTCAGTACTTGACTTGTCTTCAAGCCGTGATGATAGAAAACTGTGAGAACTTGGAAGCCCTGCCGGAATGGCTCAACTGCCTCACATCCTTGCAAAAACTGTCAATCTTCGGGTGTGACAACCTGAAGTTGTTGCCTGAAGCAATCGCCTACATGCCGTTTCTGAAAACTCTTGACTTGAGATGGTGTGGTGAAAATATAAGGAAAAGATGTCGGCAATCAGACGGTGAAGACTGGCCCAAAATACGCCGTATTCCCCATGTATTAATTGAGGAATAGATTCATGTTATATGACGATTCTTGTTTTTTGTTTGGTTCAGTTCATTGGTTTTAGGAATTAGGCTCTTACGGAAAGTTATCTTCTTGTTGAAGCCTTGTAGGCCACATGACCACGTTCACAAGACGTCTTCAACTTACTGCTGTAGTGCTGTGTATAAATTTGATTAAATATTTACAGTACGTTGCCACACCCATGAGACGTCTTCTACTTACTGCGGTGTATAAATTTGCGAAAATTGATTCACACATTTACAGCAAAAATGGGTTTTGGGAACATTTTGCTGGAGCTTGACTTCATGAACTTGGTATTCACGTTGAAGACCGTAGTGTTTGTTGGAATTATTGCTTCAAAAGAAGCTCTTATTATCCCACATTAGTATAATCGTTGGGATTGTTGGAAGTGTTAGAATTTTATGTGGTTTTTGCACAATTTCCATGTTTGATAGTTCAGTCTTCTATGCTGACTATTGCGGGTTTTCCATACGGATTACTCAGTCTTCTAAACTGAGTGTTACATTCTCCATGCTAATTGTGCGGTCTTCCAAGATACAATTTACAAGACAATATTTAATACGTCTCTAGACCCTTCCTTCTATTCCTATAAATATTCCATGTTTATACCTTTTTCTACACACCACAACATCCATTCTCTCTTATATTCTCTAAAAATATTTTCTGATATTCTAAGCTGATATTTGGCAACGTTTTGCAAGTAGTCCTCATTCTGAGTCTTTGTCGTACACCTTAGACTCGGACGTCGTGTAACCCTGGGGGTTGGTTGCCAAGAGGCCGTGTGTATCGAGCGGGGCAAATTCAACTTTAGGGCAGTGATGCTCATCACGCCACGACATAATCTCTCCTATATTCTGTGAGATTTTCTATTCATTATTTTCGTACTAGTCATACCGCCTACAGTCTAAAGTTGAATTTAATTTTTTCTTGCTCGTTAAATTTTTATTTAAGGCGATTTGGCTATATTTTCTATTGATTCGTCACCAAAAGTCGGATTTTGTTCTCTGTTTATTTATCAAGAATGGAACATTGTAGTTTTTTTTCTTTGACAATTTCGTTGCTTATAAATTTTGCTATCAATCTCTTATTGGATTGCTGCTAATATGGAAAGAGCTGTAGAGTGGCATCTTACATGTTTGTTTAGTTTTTCTTATCAATTGTAAATGAAAGGGATTCGTTGAACATTTAATCGAGATAGATTTTACTCAGAGTCAAAATTGTTTGTGGATTGTGTGGTTATGATATGTGACGTATCTCATTCGGTATTGTTTCGTTTTTGAATATTGTATGTTTGTTTCAACTTTCTAGATTGATCATAAATATGTTAGCTTTGTGTCACATTATAATAATTGAAATTTGCTAAGGAGTAGTAGTGTTGGAACGATGGATGGTTAGTGGGTGTTTTTTTTTTTTATCTTAAATATTAAGAAACCTAACATGATACATGCATGGTGTTGGATGTTACTATATACGGAGTATATGAATACTATGCGGCTATGATTAAATTTGATTTTTTTTTTTATGGTGATATATTGAAAGATACCAGTTGTTGTATTACTTGACCTTAGTTGTTTCTTTGTTTCAAGTATAAGAGCTTTCGTAACTTGTTTAAGCGAATACCAATTATGGGGTTTGTAACTTCTGCTATGTATACGTTTGACCAAAAGTGATACATTAATATGTACTTACCTCCTAATGAGTTTTTTCAAGACTACATCATGTATGAAATTCTTGTATGTATCTCTACATTTTTGTGTATAATTTCGTGAACGTTATATTATGTTACCACTTATGTATGACGTGACAACATGTGGGGGAAGTAATATTATTTGAGCAAACTTTTAAAAGTTTTGTTTTCTCTCCAAGTTGTAAAAAATGTTTTCCGTATGTGATACACTTGGAAATATATGGAGCGTGTTAAAAGAAAATATTGTATGATTAAGTGCAATACAAAATTGGATCTATTATAATTGGTTATGACAAAGTATATTTTGGCATCTTGGTTTATGATGCGAATAAGTTCCTATATGACAATATTAATTTTGGTGACATGTTTGAAAAGGGTGATTTTTGTTTATCATCTTATGTCATCTTGAATGTTAGCCTTGGACCTAAAATATTGTCAATGGAGTCGGCTTAGTCAATGCTTTGAGTAAGTTGTGATTTGTGGGGGCGTCTAGTGAAGGTATGACTACCCTTAACTTTGTCGTAAAATAATTGAGTTTCAGTGATGAAAGTGGTTATAATGACTATTACATGGGTTTGGGTGATAGATTGTGAATGCTCTGATTTTGGGATTGTATAAACGTGTTCTATGAAATTTATGATTGGTTGTTTGGTAAAACATGTGTTCAATTAATGACTTGTATTTGGTTTAAATGGTTATATTAAACCAAGAAAAAAGGTAAAAGATGCATGAACAATATATATTTGGTTATGTTTTTGCGATGTTTCTTTAACGAAAGTTATTGGTGATAATTGGAACACTAATATTTGGGTTATTTAAGATGTATTCTTGAGTTTATACATGACAAGATGAAATTGGTGGAAAGGTTGTTACATTCATTCATATATATGATGTTTGTACGCGTTATGAGAGATATGATATAGCTTATATCGTTGTTATAGGTGATAGACACCATGGTTTTGTAAGCTAATCTATGAAAACGATTGTACCTTTGGGAATGAGTGCAATTTAATTGAATGTCGAATAATTATGATATTTATTTGACTTTGGAAAACAGTGTCTTTTATGATGCTACATCATGCAAGTCATAGATGCATAATTGTTTTGTTTAATATGTACTTCGTAATGGAGTATGAATATATTGTGAAGAATTTGCAGGATAAAAAGCTGAATGGCTAAGTGGTTGTATTCCTTTGTGGGAATATTTTGACTCCATTAATTGTCATGCATCATAATCTGGAGCATCAGGTTTTTTGACAGATTATCAAGAGTGATGGATAATCTGATCGGATAATTGATTCACAAAGATTGTGAATTGTAAGTGGATATTGAGATCCCTTACACAATAATGTGATATCATGATAGCAAGTACGTAAATTGTGAAGAGGATATTGAGATCCTCCTACCAATGGCCATGGTAGATGTTGGTGTAGGTGGCACCACGAGGAATGGGTTTAAAGCCTATTGGGAGTGAATCGTGATGGGGCTCCCCCACTTGGGTTTACCAAGTTCAATGGGTCAAACGAAGTCACGAGGATCTCATATTGTAATACTACTACCATTCCTATTTTTAAAAGTGATGTAGTATTCTTTCTATATATTGTGCTATTTCTGTCATGTGAGGAAGGCTGAGCTAAGCTCTTAATAAGTCCATAGTCCTTTTTTAAGGGTGGTTTGTGACAGTCAAACCTGATGGACTTACCTATGTGAATGTGGGGGAAATGCCCTACCCCCTATGAGGTTCTTAGGCTTTAGGACCTCTAGAGCGTTCACGAGATCCCAGGCATGCGAGGGGCACCTTTTATGACATTTCGCGAGGACGAACACAGATTCGAATGCAGGTTTGTGCGCAGTTATCCGTTACAAACCACCGTGGAGAGTCCAATGCCGAGAGCAACTCGATACGGCTGTAGCAGATAATTGTATGCACTGGGTGACAATTCAATTCCTCAGGAACATTGTCATCTTAAGACTTGCGTTCCGTTGCCTTAATCAGCTATATCTTTTCTTCTTCTTTTGAATCATGTGGGGGATTGTTGGAATTATTGCTTCAAAAGAAGCTCTTATTATCCCACATTAGTATAATCGTTGGGATTGTTGGAAGTGTTAGAATTTTATGTGGTTTTTGCACAATTTCCAAGTTTGATAGTTCAGTCTTCTATGCTGACTATTGCGGGTTTTCCATACGGATTACTCAGTCTTCTAAACTGAGTGTTACATTCTCCATGCTAATTGTGCGGTCTTCCAAGATACAATTTACAAGACAATATTTAATACGTCTCTAGACCCTTCCTTCTATTCCTATAAATATTCCATGTTTATACCTTTTTCTACACACCACAACATCCATTCTCTCTTATATTCTCTAAAAATATTTTCTGATATTCTAAGCTGATATTTGGCAACGTTTTGCAAGTAGTCCTCATTCTGAGTCTTTGTCGTACACCTTAGACTCGGACGTCGTGTAACCCTGGGGGTTGGTTGCCAAGAGGCCGTGTGTATCGAGCGGGGCAAATTCAACTTTAGGGCAGTGATGCTCATCACGCCACGACATAATCTCTCCTATATTCTGTGAGATTTTCTATTCATTATTTTCGTACTAGTCATACCGCCTACAGTCTAAAGTTGAATTTAATTTTTTCTTGCTCGTTAAATTTTTATTTAAGGCGATTTGGCTATATTTTCTATTGATTCGTCACCAAAAGTCGGATTTTGTTCTCTGTTTATTTATCAAGAATGGAACATTGTAGTTTTTTTTCTTTGACAATTTCGTTGCTTATAAATTTTGCTATCAATCTCTTATTGGATTGCTTTGCTAATATGGAAAGAGTCGTAGAGTGGCATCTTACATGTTTGTTTAGTTTTTCTTATCAATTGTAAATGAAAGGGATTCGTTGAACATTTAATCGAGATAGATTTTACTCAGAGTCAAAATTGTTTGTGGATTGTGTGGTTATGATATGTGACGTATCTCATTCGGTATTGTTTCGTTTTTGAATATTGTATGTTTGTTTCAACTTTCTAGATTGATCATAAATATGTTAGCTTTGTGTCACATTATAATAATTGAAATTTGCTAAGGAGTAGTAGTGTTGGAACGATGGATGGTTAGTGGGTGTTTTTTTTTTTTATCTTAAATATTAAGAAACCTAACATGATACATGCATGGTGTTGGATGTTACTATATACGGAGTATATGAATACTATGCGGCTATGATTAAATTTGATTTTTTTTTTTTATGGTGATATATTGAAAGATACCAGTTGTTGTATTACTTGACCTTAGTTGTTTCTTTGTTTCAAGTATAAGAGCTTTCGTAACTTGTTTAAGCGAATACCAATTATGGGGTTTGTAACTTCTGCTATGTATACGTTTGACCAAAAGTGATACATTAATATGTACTTACCTCCTAATGAGTTTTTTCAAGACTACATCATGTATGAAATTCTTGTATGTATCTCTACATTTTTGTGTATAATTTCGTGAACGTTATATTATGTTACCACTTATGTATGACGTGACAACATGTGGGGGAAGTAATATTATTTGAGCAAACTTTTAAAAGTTTTGTTTTCTCTCCAAGTTGTAAAAAATGTTTTCCGTATGTGATACACTTGGAAATATATGGAGCGTGTTAAAAGAAAATATTGTATGATTAAGTGCAATACAAAATTGGATCTATTATAATTGGTTATGACAAAGTATATTTTGGCATCTTGGTTTATGATGCGAATAAGTTCCTATATGACAATATTAATTTTGGTGACATGTTTCAGAAAGGGTGATTTTTGTTTATCATCTTATGTCATCTTGAATGTTAGCCTTGGACCTAAAATATTGTCAATGGAGTCGGCTTAGTCAATGCTTTGAGTAAGTTGTGATTTGTGGGGGCGTCTAGTGAAGGTATGACTACCCTTAACTTTGTCGTAAGATAATTGAGTTTCAGTGATGAAAGTGGTTATAATGACTATTACATGGGTTTGGGTGATAGATTGTGAATGCTCTGATTTTGGGATTGTATAAACGTGTTCTATGAAATTTATGATTGGTTGTTTGGTAAAACATGTGTTCAATTAATGACTTAAATTTGGTTTAAATGGTTACATTAAACCAAGAAAAAAGGTAAAAGATGCATGAACAATATATATTTGGTTATGTTTTTGCGATGTTTCTTTAACGAAAGTTATTGGTGATAATTGGAACACTAATATTTGGGTTATTTAAGATGTATTCTTGAGTTTATACATGACAAGATGAAATTGGTGGAAAGGTTGTTACATTCATTCATATATATGATGTTTGTACGCGTTATGAGAGATATGATATAGCTTATATCGTTGTTATAGGTGATAGACACCATGGTTTTGTAAGCTAATCTATGAAAACGATTGTACCTTTGGGAATGAGTGCAATTTAATTGAATGTCGAATAATTATGATATTTATTTGACTTTGGAAAACAGTGTCTTTTATGATGCTACATCATGCAAGTCATAGATGCATAATTGTTTTGTTTAATATGTACTTCGTAATGGAGTATGAATATATTGTGAAGAATTTGCAGGATAAAAAGCTGAATGGCTAAGTGGTTGTATTCCTTTGTGGGAATATTTTGACTCCATTAATTGTCATGCATCATAATCTGGAGCATCAGGTTTTTTGACAGATTATCAAGAGTGATGGATAATCTGATCGGATAATTGATTCACAAAGATTGTGAATTGTAAGTGGATATTGAGATCCCTTACACAATAATGTGATATCATGATAGCAAGTACGTAAATTGTGAAGAGGATATTGAGATCCTCCTACCAATGGCCATGGTAGATGTTGGTGTAGGTGGCACCACGAGGAATGGGTTTAAAGCCTATTGGGAGTGAATCGTGATGGGGCTCCCCCACTTGGGTTTACCAAGTTCAATGGGTCAAACGAAGTCACGAGGATCTCATATTGTAATACTACTACCATTCCTATTTTTAAAAGTGATGTAGTATTCTTTCTATATATTGTGCTATTTCTGTCATGTGAGGAAGGCTGAGCTAAGCTCTTAATAAGTCCATAGTCCTTTTTAAGGGTGGTTTGTGACAACAAATCGATGGACTTACCTATGTGAATGTGGGGGAAATGCCCTACCCTCTATGAGGTTCTTAGGCTTTAGGACCTCTAGAGCGTTCACGAGATCCCGTGGCATGTGAGGGGCACCTTTTATGACATTTCGCGAGGACGAACACAGATTCGAATGCGGGTTTGTGCGCAATTATCCGTTACAAACCACCGTGGAGAGTCCAATGCCGAGAGCAACTCGATCTACGGTAGAAAGAGATAATTGTATGCACTGGGTGACAATTCAATTCCTCAGGAACATTGTCATCTTAAGACTTGCGTTCCGTTGCCTTAATCAGCTATATCTTTTCTTCTTCTTTTGAATCATGTGGGAGATTGTTGGAATTATTGCTTCAAAAGAAGCTCTTATTATCCCACATTAGTATAATCGTTGGGATTGTTGGAAGTGTTAGAATTTTATGTGGTTTTTGCACAATTTCCAAGTTTGATAGTTCAGTCTTCTATGCTGACTATTGCGGGTTTTCCATACGGATTACTCAGTCTTCTAAACTGAGTGTTACATTCTCCATGCTAATTGTGCGGTCTTCCAAGATACAATTTACAAGACAATATTTAATACGTCTCTAGACCCTTCCTTCTATTCCTATAAATATTCCATGTTTATACCTTTTTCTACACACCACAACATCCATTCTCTCTTATATTCTCTAAAAATATTTTCTGATATTCTAAGCTGATATTTGGCAACGTTTTGCAAGTAGTCCTCATTCTGAGTCTTTGTCGTACACCTTAGACTCGGACGTCGTGTAACCCTGGGGGTTGGTTGCCAAGAGGCCGTGTGTATCGAGCGGGGCAAATTCAACTTTAGGGCAGTGATGCTCATCACGCCACGACATAATCTCTCCTATATTCTGTGAGATTTTCTATTCATTATTTTCGTACTAGTCATACCGCCTACAGTGTTTTCCGTTAAAACTACTTTGCTAATATTGGGAGAGTAATTCTAGAATTAGCTAGGTTAAAACTGGTGGTGTAAGGGTAGTATTGGTGATTTAAGAGTAATTATCGGTTCATTTGGCGTAATTAAGATCGGTTCATTGATGGGTAATTTCTAAATAATATAATACGAGTTCGGAAGTGCGGAGTGTACGCTTGTATAATTATTTACGGGATTGCGGAATAGTTTTCGTTCGAATAACAGTAAGTAGATCATACATCTGATGTACTACCACAAGTTTTATACTTTCTGAGCATTATAATAAAGTTTTTGAGCTTTGTTTTAAAAATTATGAGTCTTACTCTAAAGTTTTTGAGTTCATTCACTAAAACATGAAGCTCAAAAAAATTAAAATAAAACTCAAAAACATTATATACAAACTTACTTAAATTTGAGTTTTGACGGAAAAAAATTAAAATCTAACTTATAAACTTTAATAAGCTAAAAAAAATACACATATGCTCAAAAACAAATAAAGTTTAAGGTAATAAGCTCAGAAAAAATACAAAAATGCTCAAAAACAAGTAAAATCTGAGGTAATACATCCGATGTATGTTCCTTTTTCTCTTCGAATAACTATGACATTCTACACAAATATTTTCTATATTACGTCTCTGATTTTGTGCCAAAAATCAGAGGGCACCGTTTTATCTCAATAGGAAATTCAATTTCACCCAGGCACTAATAAGGGTCGAATTATTCTATTAGAAAAGCGGAGTCGATTCGGTGCGGTTTTATTGTCAATTCCTGTTCGTGCATACTCAATATCTAACAGGTAGTGTTGATGCTTGATAGTAAGGTGGACTGTAAAAGGTTGACATTTAAGAACATAAAATTCATCTGTAACCATTATGCTCGCAATCAGGGTCTAGATAAGTGTAACATACAATTCAACAACAGATTTGTACCTTTATAAGTTATACACAAACGTGTTACTACAAGAACATCGACTCTAACTATTTTGTTCATACTTTTCAGCTTCGTCTAAGCCATTAGGGGAAATAAATTGATCGGACGTGAATTGAGACCCCCCGAGTTCTCAAATTGTTATTGATGGATTGTTGGGAGTATATCTCAAGCATAACAAGGTAACAATAGAAGATAGAAAACAAGCTAAACAGAAAACGAGACTTGGCAAATTCCATAACGAGACCCTTCGTTTCTGGTTAGACTCGGTAGTATAATTGGTAAATGTTTGATTATCTTTGGTGACATTTTAACAAAAAGAAGATATTTTGAAATGTGGTCTGAAATATGACTAGTAACTAGTTCTGTCTCCCGTGAAAATTACGGGGCTTGTTATGGACATCATTTTTCTTTTGTTATTAAAAGTAATGTCTCGTGGGATAGGAGATGGGATGGTTTATGAGCTCGGGGACAAAAACGCATGAACACCAAAAGATAGAAGCGGTCTATACTATAATATCAAAGGGACACATGAAGTTCTTTAAAAATGGAAATAATAATATTGCATTAAAAAAATTTTGTATGTTTTGCTTTGTTAGTTTTGCCCGAAAGAAATGATATTCATGAAGACATATTGTAGCAAATATATGTTGGCTAAGATTTAATGATGTCCCGCAAAAGCCATTCACTTGTTTACGTCAACCACCTACAATACATAGTGGTACATTATTAGATCAATTATCATCACTTAACAAACACTTATAACTTCAACGAAACTCGGATGAACAAACTTCTCCTCAATATATAGCCTATAAAAAACAATTTCATTACCTATACACATCTCTAAATACACAATAATTATATGCCTTGTGTGAAAACTACAATATTTAGAGGAAACAAACCCAACCAAATAAGAGATTGGATCAAACTATAATCATGGACATGAGTTTATTAAGAAAGATGAGTAAATTCCAAGTAAAATAAATATTAAAAGGAACCAATAAATGGAACTTACCATTTCTACATCCATAAACAGTTAGACATGGACAAAGGTGTCAAGAAAATTAGGAGAGTAGGGAAATTGCCTCCAAATTTAGGATTAGAAAATGAAGAATTTATATGGAAAAGAGAATTTCAATAGTCAGGATTTCGTAAATCCAACCCTTATAAATGCATCTTAATTTTATTTTTATGGCATGTTAATAAACAATATCAATGAGGTTGGGAGCCTAAGAGTGCAAAATGTAAGTTTAGCAATTTATTTTTGATGTAATTTATAGAAAATTATACCATGCACCCAAGAGTATGGTGCATGGTACTCCCTTTTCTTAATTTTTTTTATAATAAATAATTTATAAATTTAATAAATTAGAAAATAATAAAAAATATATTATTATTCATAATTTTTATTCCTCTACAAATTGAGATCATATGATATATTTTCTTATTTGTTTTATTTTTCCTCATATATTTACATAACGTAATTGACATATTCATATCATATCACATAAGTTTTTTTCCTTAAATTATTTTGTATTATGCGATTTTGGTATGAAATTAAACGTTCATGATTATTGTTCAATATATTTGAACAAATAAAGTCATAATCACTAAACTATAAATGTCATATTCACTAAAGTGAAAGTGAGTATAATACAACCATCGGATGAATATCACACCCGACCCATAATACATATTGTTCAAATTACACTGTCATATTCACTAAACTGAGAGTGAATATGATAGTGTCATATTGTGAATAACGCACTTTAAAGCACATATTCATTAAACAATATTGTCATATTCACTAAATTTAAAATGAATATAATAGTGTCATATCGTGAATGTAACACTACGTAACACTTAAACTAAATATGACCGTGATAACTTTTCTTAAAAGTGGAAGTTAGTTTTTATTTTAAAATTTTAAAAGAAAAAAAAAGTAAAAGAAGAAAAAAAGAAAAAAAAAGGAGGAAGTTGAGGATGAGTGTGGAGTGGGGTGGGGGGAGAGGTTGGAGGGAGTATGTAGTATCCTACACATGGGTATAAGATATAAGAATTGGTAATTTATAGACACGTGGCACTTCAATGGAGGCTCAAGATGCCTTTTTATGTTATTATATAGATTACGTTTTGAAGAAAACACTCCCTCAGAGTGCTAAATCGTCAATCAGAAATTTTAACGCATAACATACTACACAAAATCTCACTTTAAACGGACACAAAATCAGAGACTAATTGAACATACTAATGGCCTCTCTTCGAGCAAGGTTTCGGAAGATTTTTAAACCTTCCAACTTATAAAAGTGAGTTTTACGAGTACTATTATAACTAGTGTAGCTCCCGCGCAAATGCGCGGTAAATATAGACCTTTTAATTATTAGTGCATTAGTTATAGATGTTAGATTTATATCGCACGAAATTTTTATAAAAAATAACTAATATTAAAATTAATCAAAAGAATTGAATAATTCCATGAATTGTGTTTTTATGAAAATATTTTAACTACAACAAATTATTTAAAAAAAATTATTTTTTCGTCACGAAGTTAATAATAGGAGATACGGTTTTTATGTATAGATTATTTTAAATAGAAAATTAGTTTAATAAATGAAAATCTAATTTGTTTCCATATATAAGTTTGAGCACTTTGGAGGGAAAACTTTAGAGAAGTTGTATTCTCTTACTATATAGTAGGAGGATTTATATATTTTAAATTTGCACCTCATTAATATTTATCAGTTCACTCCATTGTATTTTGATATGAAACAAAAAAAATTGAAATGGAAAACTATTTAAGTTGTGATTTTTTTAGTGAATGTTTGTTATTACGAAGCTAATAATAAGCATGTGTCAAGTTATTCTCTATAATAATAATTATTCCATTACTGAAAAATTTAGCAACTTATACTTCATAGTTTACTCAGGGCCGGCTTTAAGCCGGTTCAACCGGTACAAATGAACAGGGCCCCAAAAATCTTGGGGCCCCATAAAAATAGGAAGAAGAATAAAAAAGATAAGTATATTAAAGGTGCTTATAATGGCAGTAGTGCATGGTGGTTGAGTTGGTATTTTTCTTCTTACTCTAGCATTTAACCCGCGTTCGATTTGCGGGAGCCATCCCATTTTTGTTTCTTACTTTTTCATTCTTGGTTTTTCACTTTAGTTAGTCAATACATACATACTTTCATTATAAGATATATAAGTATATTTTTTGTTAAAATATAAAAACACTTTATCTATGTGCTTGAGTTAATTAAATTTGAAAATACATGATTAACCTTATCATTAAAATTGTCAATAAAATAAGAAAAGTAAAGTTGTCAATCAAATACGAGAATTGCGTTATTGGAACCGCGTTTCGTAAAAATAAAGTAATGCTAATTCTTTTATAAAAGTAAATCGTGACACAAACATAATAAGGCAAATTTTACAAATTTGAAGTAATTATTGTGTGAGAGTTGAGACGGTCCAATAATGTAAAAAACAACTTTCATTTAATAGCATCAAAAATATTTTTGTTTTTAAAAGCGGACTTGTTCCACAGTGTGAAACCGACTTATTCTATAATTGACCTTTATTTTTTCGTAAAATTAAAAATTAGTTCTCTCTATAAATGAAAAATCGACATACATAATAACAGCGGGGTCGTATTAAATAGGGCCCCGTATGGCAACTTTCGAACAGGGCCACCGAATTCTCAAAGATGGCCCTGAGTTTAATATCAATTTTATTTTATTTTATTTTAATGAAAAAATCATAATTATGAATTTATTTAAAAAATTAGAGTTTATTTATAAGAATATATTCATTGAAAAGATAATAATGTAATGAAAGAAAATTTTATTTATTAGCTTATTTAGCTAGATGCTTTTTTGAGGGAAAACTAAGAAAATTTGTATTCTCTTAGTAATAGGGGATATAGTGTATATTTATAGTTATAAACTTTACGTCTATGCAGGACGTTGCCATATTCATTCCATGGTCGGACAATACTAATTAATTTTACGGAACACTAATGTGGTGTAATCAATTAATTTCAAGAAACGATGTAACAGTTTATGTTACTTCGTCACATCACTTCTATGGTTGTACCTTGACATAATACTCTTTCCGACACTACACAACACTTTATTTAGAACTAATAACATGATTTTATTTTTCAAAAAAATGACCAGGTCCTAAATTCCAACCACCCAGGTCGAGTAAAGTAAAGTAGAAGGACCTGAATTTTGGATTAAACTAGTTATAAGGACCTGAGTTATTTTTAGGAAGTTTTAAGGACCCCAAATTCTCTTTCCATCAAATTTAACGGATGTTTATAGCATCTTTGTTTTATTTGCATGTGGTTATCTTGTCTTTTATGTTTCTTTTGCATCTTCTCCATAGATTTTCATTTTCATGTTTATTTAAGTTTATAAGTATAAATCCCGTACACTTTACAATAAATCTAGAATTTTAGACTTTATTATGTTATTTATAAATTTATAAATTTTAGAAGAGTTTTTTGTCAAACACAACCTTTAAAAAAAAAATTCTTCCAAACACCACCGTCAAAAAAAAAGTTTGTAAAACACAACCTTTAATAAAATTTTTGTTGTCAAACACGACTTATTGCTCGAAGGACTTAACATTTTGCAATGGGGTAATTTTCAGCCGATGTTTGAGATAGCAAACGATGTCGGTTTGAGGCATTTTTGGACTCGTTGGAAAGGTGGAAATAAAGGTTTTCCAGGGGTTATAAATACGATGGTCAAAGGTGGTCTTATGTGGGGTCTATTGATGTATAAAGTAAGTGATGCGTGTCTTTTATATGATGTTTTACACCTCATTTTACACGCATTTCAGAGCTCATTTATGTAGTTTATGCTACTATTCTCCCTATTCCCGTCTACTTTCGTGTTTTTGTACATTATTGCAGATATGTGAAGAATCCAGCGGAAATCAAGCTAAATCCGTCCCCGATTACCTTGAATTGCATTTGACGTGAAGTATTTACTCAAGGAACGAGCTTGGTGCGCATTTCGAGGCCTGAAAGACAATTTTATGAAGAATTAGAAGCAACTACCAGCTAAAGTGGTCGATCGACTGGCCTCTGTAGTCGATCGACCAGAGCACGACATACAGAAACTTCTCTTCAGCACAGTCCAGTCGATCGACCGGTCACAGTGGTCGATCGACCAAGCCGTTATTTTGACGTGAATTAATAGAACGAGGATTAGGAAGCCCATTGCATTTTTAGGTTTTGAGAATAAAGTTACGTGATATTTCTATATAACGTAACCTGCTCATTGAGATATTTATCAAGTCTTTTATCATCAAATTCATTAGGGTTATTTCATCAGTTTAGTGGTTTTCCGTCAGTAAAGTATTCTTTGCATTCGGTTTTGATCTTCATTCCTACTTCCAATCGGTATTTCGCTGTTCTATTATTAAGTATTTGCTGCTTTATTTTCGTTCATAGTATAGAATTGCTAGATTAGTTTCCCGAAGCCGAAATTATCATTTTATGTTATTTGTTTGTTTAATTATTTCAATCATGAATTCAGTAGTTTTATTCCTTAATCTTAATGTTGTTTTCATTATAGTCATGAGTAGCTAGATACCCTGTGCTAGGATGTAGGGAATCTGTAGAAGTAGGCGGCATTAGAATAGTAGACCAGAAATCGCGCCATGGTTGATCGACCGGGCTCCCTGGTCGATCGACTGGCCACGTGAGTTTTACCTTTGTTTTAATTAATTTAATTGCTATGTTTGACGAATCGAGTACACGCGACTAGTTGAATGTTTAGGAATCGACCGACCCAATAGAGATCGAAAGATAGGGAAGGGAGATAGCCTACCTAATTAAGACGACTAAATTAATGAGATCGAAAGATGAGTTAATTTAGCCTTTTGAGTCACTTTTCAGGACGAAAGTTAATATTAGTGATATTAGGGACCTGTAGCGAGATCGAAAGATGCTACCTGTAAGAATGGACCGAGAGGTCTTCTTATTTTCCCGTCTCACGTGTTTGGTTTAGGCCTACCTAGTATACTGCCGCCGAAACTATAGTGAACCGACCGTCTTAGCACCCTTTTTATATTTGATTCCATCCGTTTATTTAGTTTATTGTCTTTTATTGCCTTTAGCTATAGACCAAATCAAATCAAACCCCCACTCACTTGTTACTTTAAAGATTAAAATCAGACAACTATTAATTGCATCGCCTCCTTGTGGTTCGACCCTGACTGCCACTAGCTATAGTAGTAGTTTGGATTATAAATATTATTTTTGGTGCACACAACGACAAGCATCAAATTTTGGCGCCGTTGCCGGGGAGGCAATTGTTTTAAATTTTTTTTTCGTTGTTTCTATTTTTAGTCATTCTATTAGTTTAAGGGACATCTGTTCCTTAAACTAATCTCATATTCTTCTTGTAGTTTCTTCTTATGCGCAGGTCATAGGGTGGTGAATTAATACCGTTCAATCCTGAGATTGAGAAGATTTTGCGTGAGTTGAGACGATCATCTAGAGTATTGCCGACAGAGGAAGAGCTGAGTACTCTGTCTAGTTACTACGAGAACGAGCTTTTTGAGGAGGATCCACCTTCATCACCTATTTCTACTTCTTCACCGAGACCGTCACATCTCCGGACATGGTGAAGAAGCAAGTATAGCCATCACTCGAGCCGACAACGAGAATCTCTATAAGGGATTCGCATTACCAGGGACGGATAGGAAATTCGAGCCGAAACCGTCCTATATCAACTTGGTTGAAAGAAACCAATTCGGGGGAGCTGTAAATGAAGATGCAGCCAAACATATGGAGAATTTCATTGATTATTGATGTTCCATAGCCCCACCAACCGGTGTGACCCAGGACCAGGTGAAGGAGACCATGTTCATATTCTCTCTTCGTGATGCTGCAAGGAAGTGGTACAGAGACCTGGATCGAGATGCTAACGGGATCACTGATTGGAAGTCGCTGGCCCTGGCATTCTACAAGAAATATTTCTCTGCCTCGAAGACAAATGCCATTAGAGCTCAGATCACGAGCTTTAAACAGGGTCCGGATGAGAATTTTCATGAGGCATGGGTCCGTTTCAAGAAGCTGGTGCAAACTATTCCGCACCATGGGTTTGAGAAGTGGAGCCTATGCAATCAATTTTATAATGGGATTTATGATGATCAGAGGGCTATCCTGGATGCAGCAGCTAATGGCAAATTCCAGGAGAATGTTGGAGAAACTAAGGGGTGAAAAATTATTGATAATTTGGCCACCCACAAAGCTGAGTATGGAAATTCCAGGGGAAATCAAAGGAGAAGTGTGAATCCCCTTCTGTAGCTGCATTAGAGGCTCTCACAGCGAGATTTGATAAGTACGAGTTGGGAGGAGCTTCAAAAGGAGGAATATATCATGTGAATGTTGTTTCAGACGGTCCTTTCGTCTGCAAAAGATGTGGAGGAGAAGGACATGTTTCAGACAACTGCAGTATTTCCTATGAGTCTTGTGCTGCCTTTCAACATTATAGGCAGACAAACACTTATTATGAGCCGAATGTCCATCCGAATCTGAGGTGGAGTAGCCAAAATGTTCTAAATCCGACTCCACCTCCACAGCAGAAGCAGCAGCAACAGAATTATGTGCCCCTCATAAACAGCAGCAGCCATATCAAAAGCCTCCGTATGTTCCACAACAGCAGCAGCAGTCCCAAGGCTCCGAATTTGCCGAGTTGAAAAATTTGTTGCTGAAAGAGTCTCAAGCTAGAGAAGTCGGGATGAAGATGTTAGAGAGCCAAATTGCTCAATTGGCTAGCAAGAGTGCAACTCGAGCTCCGGGACATTTACCGTCACAGACGGATCTAAAGGAGACCCTTAATGCCATTACCTTGAAGAGTGGATCCACCCTAGAGGAGCCCGCTATGGTCGAGGATGTCACTGAAAAGATGAGGCGGAACCAAGCAAGAAGAAGGCTGTAACGAATAATAGCAAGAAAAAGACGATCAGCAGGTATGTAAGTCGATCGACTGACATACCCAGTCGATCGACCAGTCCGCAAAGTGAAACAGCTTCTGGTCCTGTAGAAGTCAGTCGATCGACTGACAGCGCTGCTGATATTGAGTCTTTTCGTCCTCCAATGCCAAATAACTTGAGGGACCACTTGTTTCGGGGTACGACTACTCCGAAAATATTGAGGCAAGACCCAAATGCTGATGGGTCCGTGCCGGTTCTGAAATATTACCCGATGACGATTAATGGTTCATTTTTTAGACGGTCTGAAGAGGGTTCGAGTTTCAACAAAGAGAAAGTAGTGGATTTTCAGCCTAAATCCACCGATGCCGGCATGAGAGACTTAGAGGAGAGGGCTAAGTTACTTCTTTCAGCCCCTTATCCAGAGAGATTGGTGCCGACAAAGGAACAGGTATCGTTTAACAAATTTGAAAATGTTATCCGTAGCTTAAACGTACAAGTTCCTTTTCTTGAGTTAGTTAATCAAGTGTCTGCTTACATGAAATTTATGAAGCAACTTTTATCTAAAAAGAAGTCACTTGAAACTGTGCAATCTGTAGCACTAACTGAAGAGTCATGTTCTTATTTGACCCATACTGCACCTCATAAGCTAGAAGACCCAGGTAGTTTTTCAGTCCCATGTAGTATTGGCACCTTTTCTATTGAGAAGGCCTTGTGTGACCTAGGAGCCAGTATTGGTGTAATGCCTTTGAGTCTTGCTAGGAAGTTAAAATTGACTAGGTTTGCAGTTACCAATATGACAGTACAGATGGCTGATCGGTCTGCGGTCCAGCCTATAGGAGTCGTCTTAGAGGACATTCCTGTGCAAATAGGAAATTTTTTTTTCCCTATTGACTTCGTTGTACTAGATATGCCCGAGGATGCCCACATTCCTATCATATTGGGTAGACCATTTCTGCACACTGATGGTGCAGTTATTGATGTTGGTTCAGGAACATTGACCTTCAAAGTAGGGAAGCACTCCATTGTCTTTGCCCAGACAGCTAAGAAGAAAGACCCCATGTGGTCAGTCACTTTTAATACGGTTTCTGAAAAGAAATCCTATTTTATGCTATCTGACATGCCTGTCTCTATGCCTGTTTCTGCTATAACACCTCCGCCCCAGATTGGGAGCAAGTTGGAGGAGGATTCTTCTGTTTTGGATATTGCAGGAGCTGGTTTGGGGAAGGAAGTGCCGCATGTTGCTCCAGCTGAGAAGGAGTCGATCGTTCAAAGAGGCGGTTTAGGATGTCTTAGCTATGGCACTGACGAGGAGCCTGATGAGGAGCCGGTCAAAGCGAGGGAGTCCGATCTGGATTCTGATGAGCCAGACGAGGTCATTGATTGGGGAGATGCTAAAGCTGTTGATCCGTTGAGTTCTGCGGATGTTGAAGTTGAGAAGAGTGCAGTTGAGAAGATGAGCACGGTAGAGGCTACTTCTCGTAGCCAGAAGCCGAGCAAGTGGGCCATTCCGTAGCTATTCTTGATCAACTATTAGTTGATTAATGCTTTACAAACATTTTATTTGCTTTCGTTAAACTTTCTCTTTTTATTGCTTTTGTGTGCGCGAGACTTCGCATTTTAATCAGTTTGCTTAGGATTTTATATACTTTAGACTTTTGCTTTGGGTTTTGCGCAATTTTGGGCGCGTTGTTTTGTGTATTTGCAGGTTTATAGACCTTGATAGCTCAATTTATTGAGCTAATTCGAAGAAATCAGAACTTACAGCAGGTTTTCCAGTCGATCGACTGCCCATCTTGGTCGATCGACTGAGCTGCGATTTCCAGGAGCTTCTGTTCCTGTTCACTCTGGTCGATCGACTGAGTGATGTGGTCGATCGACCATGTTCGCTGCTGTACCTGTTTTTGATCATTCCCCTGCTGTGTTTGATCGATTTGCGGAGTTGAGGGAGTCTTTTCTCCACTTTATTCTCCGACTCATTTCTGTTTTCTTCCGTTTCCTTATTTTACACATACTTTTGCGTTTCAATAATTGTTTTCTCGGATTTATGCGTGGTACTTTTGCTTCTTTTCAGGTACTTTTTGGTAGCACTGCTGGTTACTGAAACCTCCTAGCTCACGCTGGTTTGGGGAGGTTTCCTTTTGCTGCGCTTAAAGTCTTCTGAGTTTCTGAGTTTAAACTTCATGTCTTCTTTAGTTACTTTTTCGTAAATTCCCGTTTCCCTTTTATTTCATTACATGATTTTGCACAATGGGGACATTGTGTGATTTGGTTTGGGGAAGGGTTTTGCGTTGCATTTCATTTGCTTGCATTCACGTTTACATTTTTGTCTTGCATTGTTATTTATTTTCTCTTATATATACAAAAAATTCAAAAAAAATTGAAAAATTTCAAAATTTCAAAAAAATTTGCACGTTTATTTTAGTATTTAGGTCGAGTCGGAACGGTAGTATTTCAATGATGACATTGCATTTTCAGCTGTTTTATGCTGAAGCCTTGCTTAATTGACATGTTATTAATAGAATCATATGCTTAGTCTACGAGTTTTCGTTAATTATTTGCTGGACTTGAGACTTGACTTAGAATTTTGGCAAACTACATCATTTTCTGAGTTTTAGAGCCTTATAACTGGTGACATCTATGACCAGTTTACCTAGGATTGAGAGTAGTACTCCTTATGAGATATGTTACATCAATATGCATAAATATGAACTCCATCTGCTTAATACCTGTATGCATTCGGTTTTGTGGTTTGTTGACACATGTGGAAGAGGTCACCCCTTTATTCCTTTTGCCCATAAGCTCCACACTACCACAAATAGCCTTTTTGTCCCGTTAACTACATCCTACATTTAGC
This sequence comes from Silene latifolia, assembly GCF_048544455.1. NCBI lineage: Eukaryota > Viridiplantae > Streptophyta > Magnoliopsida > Caryophyllales > Caryophyllaceae > Silene > Silene latifolia. The sequence continues at coordinate 136,996,794 of NC_133528.1, read as the reverse complement.
CTGCCCTTGTCAAGCTAGTGGTTTAGTTTTGGGGATTGTTACTACGTTTTTGGTTGCATATGCTCTTTTGAGATGTTGATGGGAAGATGAAAAAGGAAGGAAAGATAGAAGAAAAAATAGAATTGAAAAAAAAAAGAGAAGAAAAATGATTCAAAAAAAAAAATGCATGCTGTAGAGGGCGGTCGATCGACTGCCCATCTTGGTCGATCGACCGAAGCCCGAGATAAGAGAAGTCAAAATCACATGGTTGGACTTTTGATGAGTTGGTGATTTTATTCCCATGCTTTATTATCATCATTTGGGGAATTACAATTATATCGGAGATTGTGAGATTTGTGCTTGCTATTAGCACCGTTTGATTGGAATTTTGAGCAAGAAGGTGGATGTTGTTATAATTTGGTTCCCTTAGTTACTAGCTTGGCTTTTAACTCTGTTTTTATCCAAATTTATCTTAGCCTCTTCTTACCCATTACCTCACTTATCCATATTTACCTCGGCATGTGTCATGGTCATTGGATTGGTTGGAATGCATATGTACGGTTGTAGAGCTTATTTTCATATTAGATTGCAAGCATGTTCTTATAGGTCGTAGTTAGGTAAGAGTCTTTACAATATTACTTCTTTCTATCTTTTACATATACTCACATGTGCTTATGAGTGATTCGAGCGACCCGTGAGAGTCCATCATGACAAGTCTTTTTAGTTGACGGTTCAGCAGGTTTTTAACGACTTCATAACTCGTTTGCATGATTCACATTGCTAATTGATTGTTAGTTGTTGCATTAAATTGGTTTAGGCTATTCGGTTTGCATTTCACTCTGAGATTGAACTCGTTCCATTAGGTTTTAGGATCGAGTCTAGTTCTTGCTTAGGGACAAGCAAGGGTTTGGTTTGGGGAAGTTTGATGCGTGTCTTTTATATGATGTTTTACACCTCATTTTACACGCATTTCAGAGCTCATTTATGTAGTTTATGCTACTATTCTCCCTATTCCCATCTACTTTCGTGTTTTTGTACATTATTGCAGAAATGTGAAGAATCTAGCGGAAATCAAGCTAAATCCGTCCTCGATTACCTTGCATTGCATTTGACGTGAAGTATTTACTCAAGGAACGAGCTTGGTGCGCATTTCGAGGCCTGGAAGAATTTTATGAAGAATTAGAAGCAACTACCAGCTAAAGTGGTCGATCGACTGGCCTCTGTAGTCGATCGACCAGAGCACGACATACAGAAGCTTCTGTTCAGCACAGTCCAGTCGAGCCGTTATTTTAACGTGAATTAATAGAACGAGGATTAGGAAGCCCATTGCGTTTTTAGGTTTTGAGAATAAAGTTACGTGATATTTCTATATAACGTAACCTGCTCATTGAGATATTTATCAAGTCTTTTATCATCAAATTCATTAGGGTTATTTCATCAGTTTAGTGGTTTTCCGTCAGTAAAGTATTATTTGCATTCGGTTTTGATCTTCATTCCTACTTCCAATCGGTATTTCTCTGTTCTATTATTAAGTATTCGCTGCTTTATTTTCGTTCATAGTATATAATTGCTAGATTAGTTTCCCGAAGCCGAAATTATCGTTTTATGTTATTTGTTTGTTTAATTATTTCAATCATGAATTCAGTAGTTTTATTCCTTAATCTTAATGTTGTTTTCATTATAGTCATGAGTAGCTAAATACCCTGTGCTAGGATGTAGGGAATCTGTAGAAGTAGGCGGCATTAGAATAGTAGACCAGAAATCGCGCCATGGTCGATCGACTGGGCTCCCTGAGCTGGTCGATCGACTGGCCACGTGAGTTTTACCTTTGTTTTAATTAATTTAATTGCTATGTTTGACGAATCGAGTGCACGCGACTAGTTGAATGTTTAGGAATCGACCGACCCAATAGAGATCGAAAGATAGGGAAGGGAGATAGCCTACCTAATTAAGACGACTAAATTAAAGAGATCGAAAGATGAGTTAATTTAGCCTTTTGAGTTACTTTTCAGGACGAAAGTTAATATTAGTGATATTAGGGATCTGTAGCGAGATCGAAAGCTACCTGTAAGAATGGACCGAGAGGACTTCTTATTTTCCCATCTCACGTGTTTGGTTTAGGCCTACCTAGTATACTGCCGCCGAAACTATAGTGAACCGACCGTCTTAGCACCCTTTTTATATTTGATTCCATCCGTTTATTTAGTTTATTGTCTTTTATTGCCTTTAGCTATAGACCAAATCAAATCAAACCCCCACTCACTTGTTACTTTAAAGACTAAAATCAGACAACTATTAATTGCATCGCCTCCTTGTGTTTCAACCATGACTGCCACTAGCTATAGTAGTAGTTTGGAATATAAATATTATTTTTGGTGCACACAACGACAGGCATCAGTAAGGCTGGTTGGAGAGATTAGCGGGTGGTCGGGGATTTTTAGTGGGTCTTTTAAAGAGGTTATGATGCTTTGTTTGGTCTGAAATTTGGTATGTAGGTAGCGGGGAGTGTAAGGTAGGCCATAGTTATGTTGTTTTTTGTGGTTGTTTGTTGTAAGTGGTTGTTTGAGGTGAGTGAATTGACCCACAAAAAAAACCGACTTTGACATTCTTTTGAATGTTTTTTTACCTTCAAATTAACTCCCCTCGAACCACCACTTGTAACCAACAACCACCACAAAAAACACAACTAAGACCCACCTTGCACTCCCCGCTACTTACATACCAAATTTCAGACCAAACAAAGCATCATAACCTCTTTAAAAGACCCGCTAAATATCCCCGACCATTCGTTAATCTCTCCGACCAGTCTTACTTTACACAACAATAGACCCCACATAAGGCCACCTTTGACCATCGTGTTGATAACCATGGAAAGTTTGTATTTCCACCTTTCCAAAGAGTCCAAGAACACCTCAAACCGACATCGTTTGCTATCCCAAACATCGATTGAAAGTTACCCCATTGCAAAATATTAAGTCCTTCGGGCAAAAAGTCGTGTTTGACAACAAAAAATGTATTAAAGGTTGTGTTTTACAAACTTTTTTTTGGTGGTGTTTGGAAGAATTTTTTTTTTAAAGGTTTGTTTGACAAAAAACCCATTTTAGAATGATTATCCATTAGTTTTTATATGTCTTACCTTTGTATTTTAATGTGAGAAAATAATTTGAAACTACAAAATAATTAAGATAATAATGTAACTACATATGTATTTTATTGTAGATGCGTTTTTATGTTGACACGAAACTAATGATAATAATGTCATTGGAACGGGGTGATAGCGGATATAGACTTCTCCTTACCCGTACCCACTAAGCAATTTTCATACTCATATTCTCCCGCACCATGTCAAATTGACAGGTACAAGTTTTCATACATGTACGCTCCAGTGCATAAAAATTCTGACCAATAATACAAACACACCCCCCCAATTTACCCACCAACCACCTATGTCATAATTTCGTCAAAATTTATTTTTATAAAATGTAGCTTAATCACTCTGAGTATCCGCAAATTTTCGTAAAATTCACCCCCAACCTATTACCCATGGCGGGTGGATTTTTTGCACCCATACCCACGCCACAACCTACAAAAGTTCTACGCAAAGTTCTACATGTACCCGCCTTAACTAAGGCGAGTGCGAGGAAATACCCACTTGTACGTACCTGCCTTGCTGACGTTCCTAGCTAATGATATAATTATAAATTTTCTCAAATTATTTTCAAGAAAATATTTGTTTTTATCATTAGTGAAATTAATGGGTTTCCAATATGAGTATAAATATTAAATGACTTCCTTATTTTCATTTGTTTTCTTATTGAAGTAGAAAAGTATTTTGGAGGGGAAAAAATTCATAAGATATATTCTCTCTTAGTAGTTAGTAGTAGTGTGGTCAGGGGTGCACAAAAATATACGATGATTTTATTATATGCAAACGATACGGTATTCGGTTTTGAATTATATGAATGAATTTCCTTATTTGCAACACGAATTTCCATAGTTATGCTACAATTTTCATCAGATCAAAACCATATCGGGTACGTATCGACAATATTTGAAGATGGATAAGGATGCTTGAAAAGTGAGTCTTAAAATCGGATTATGTGGAATTGCTTTTTTTTTATATAACATAACTATTATTCTCTTTGATTATGTGGAATTACCAGTAAAGTAAGACGATATACTAATAAATACGTAGTCAAAATAAAATATGTGCAATTACAAATAATTCGTCAAAACGGGATAAATGTATTGTGAGAAATTATGGTGGAGGTTTATAAGTCATCCCCCTTAGACTAAAAGAATAAGAGATCTCTAAAGTTGGTTGGCGCAGTGGTAGCATGGGGCTACGCTTGGTAGGGAGGTCTGCGGATCGATCCCCCACAACTGCGATTGGGAGGGGTTTAAATACCGTAATCCTTGGACACGCCCCGAAATCCGGATTAGTCGGCCCAATACCGTAATCCTTGGACACGCCCCGAAATCCGGATTAGTCGGCCCAATGTGGTTCGGATTACTGGATGGTTTAGACCAAAAAAAAAATAACATCATATCTACAACTGGGTCATCCTGATTTATTTCGACTTAAGCTATAAATGGGCTTCATAATATCATATCTACAACTGGACCATACTAATTAATTTCATACAATAAATAATTCTATACCTTTTAAAAAAGAGGATAGTATTCTTTTAACTTTTGCATAGACATATTAACGGGATATTCTTATTTTGTTACATACATGAAATTGCACTAATTATATGTACAACGTGATATAAATATTTTACTATTATTATTTTTAAAACTAAACAAGAACTTTTTTTATGAAACATTTTCTAATTAATTCTATTATTCTATCTTTTGATACAAATGTACTACGGATTGAGCATATTCATAAATTGTTATTACTTCTAAAAAGAAAAACTTATGATATATTTTTTTTACACTAACTTAATATCTATCTTTGCTCCATATTATATATGAAAACTTAAATTTTTGTTACTTTTTTTTTAATTGTTTATATGACGCCTTTAGTGGATATAGTGATATAAATAAATAAAAAATTCTTAAAATAGAGTTAATTTAGTAAAATCGACAATCTTATACGGAGTAAAAGTGTTGGACAATCTCGTTTTTAGCTCTTAATACAAAATTACTAATAGTAAATTTTATAATTAAATTTCAAATGGAGTTAAATATCAATAGTATAATTATTAAATTCTCTAATATTCTTATTTAAAAAGCCGCGCATTTGCGCGGGATCTATACTAGTGTGTTATGAATGTCAATTAGTATAGGATCATTCTAGAATGTCTCTTTACATTTCTATTGTATAACTCCTCCTTGTATATTTGTATATATACCTCATATGTGCTAATAAGATGTGTATACTTTTCTACCATCTCTCACTCTCATTCTCTACCTTTTATAACACGTTATCAGCACGACTCTACCTAAATGAGCAAAGGGAAATTAACAACCTTAATTTCTTAATCTATTCTATTATTATTATTATTATTAAAATCTGATAATCTGGAGGTTAATACCATATCTTATTATATTTTATATTATTAACCTGATCGAGGTACGTTTCATATAATTCATATCATGTTCTTATAATTTATACGAAGCATGAGTCAATTGATTTATATTAACATTGGTGTTACCATTCATCAATACTACCATTCATGAATATATTTGACCATCAATTTTTGTTTTAATGGCTAATAATTTGTTATATACCGTTTGCAATATGGCTAATCATTTGTCATGCTTATTGAATTAAATTTGACTATATATGTTCAATATTGTACTTTTTTGACAGAATCTTTCACCATTAACCATTAGATTTTTTTTTCATACATCATCGCTTTATTTTACGATTCATCTGTGAAAATATTGTATTTTTGGGACTTCTCAAGTTTGTTATAATCCTTTAATAATTCATGTGGTTGAGTTTATCATACGATTAGTTGGGTTAAATTCGTATAATTTGTATCCTAATTTCCAATTAGTATATTTTGACATATGACATACAACGAACATTGAGTTTGTGAATTTGTGTTAGCTTCTATGGCTTTTAAGTTTTATGATAATTGCATGTTGACTTACGGTTTATAAAAGGTTATATTATCTCTTTTCATTCCTTATCCAATTATTTTATTATTATGATGAATAACCTAATTATTATATGTGACAGCCGAACCATTATGAATGATATTAGTATTTAGTTACTATTTAACTTTGGAACTCTTGGTTATCAATTCTATTTGTATCAATTGATTTTGGTAATTGACATGTGGTAAAGAAATGGGGGTATTTTACTGTCATTAGATATATAAATTGTGGTATTGCTTCATGGTGGATTAAAACTATCTTATTAATCTTGATGAGTCTTACATTTTATAAAACTATCTAATTAACCTTGCCTTTGTTGTCGTAGTATTTATTATGACTTGATTCCATATTGTAAAATTAGTGGTAATATGTAGGACAATGATGGTAATGTTGTTTGCATACATATATACTCCGAATTGATGAACTATGATGATTATTTTGATGAAAATGTATGTTTCCATGTTTACATTAAAAGATTTTAACAACATGCGGACTGCTTTTATATGTTTATAATATCGTATTTATTAGTTTGTTAAGTTAATTTTCACTTGTTTATTAATCATTTTTTTTAATTGTATTAAAGATCAGATAAGAAATAATTGAGATCATTATTCATCAGCTACGATTTATTACTTTTGATATTCTTATTATGTCATAAAAAAACGAAGAGTTATTGTTTGATATGATAATTAAACCGGCTTTGTATGTATAATGTACATATTATTACTATTGCACCTGAAGTTTCATGTATCAATTTTTTTTCTCTGAAAGTTATATTTCATATAATTTTGGGCCTAAAGTTCCAAAATATGTATTTATAAAGATTAGCAGTTATGTCATAGTATGACTTTAGCATGATGTTCAAAGTTTTAAAGGTGTATAATAATTTACACCGTCTCATCAATACAATATATTCATGTTGTATAAGGATAAGTGGCCAAAAGTCCACATATAAATGGTAGTGGCCAAAAGTTTACAATATGAGTTTATGAACCGCAATTGAGTTTCAAATGATAAAGCGGTCATTATTAAAGGGAAGTTTTTTTCTTCTAAATTGGTTATTGTCACCTGAAGTTGATCAATATAATATAATCTAATATTCTATCCATTCATTGAAGTGAATGTGGTGTTTCATAAAAACAACGCATGTTGAGTATAAAGCGGTCTTTATTAAGGATAATTTTTTGTGAATTGATTCTTGTTCACCTGAAGTTGAACAATATAATGAAATCTGAAATTTTGATCATTTCCTTGGAGTGAATAAGACATTTCATGAAGAATATATCTGTAGCAAAGATCGAGAACATGACAAAATGTGAAGCCTAATAATGTGGTATTTGTGAGCCAAGTAAAGAGGCTTTAATTGAACCCAATGTATAATGTAACATTACTTGAGCCAAATTCTTTTTTGAAAGAAAATATCTCGTGTAAGTAAATATCTCATGAAAAAATAAAAAACATGAGTCACACATATATGCTTAAAAAAAAGTCGATATAAGTAAGGAAAATGATATACGAGTTGATTGATATTCATACTTTGGCCTGAAGCTCCTAGTATTTATGGATACTGAAACTATGACAAGAAGTTCATAGTGTTCACAAATGTTAAAACTGTGACGTGACAACGTGTTCACAAATATTAAAACTGTAACCTGAAGACCGTGGCTTGTATTTCAAAGTGTATATATTTTTAACTTTTCGTATAGTGAATATTATTTTAAGCATCAATATTAAAAAGTAATTCGGGGTTATACATTATTTGCAAAATATGAGATACTCTTACAAATTGAGAATCATACCAAATTAATTCAAAACCATTCCCTGTAGCGAATGGGATATCATGTTTTGAGGATGAAATTATTTTATCTTTCGTACAAATAATGTAGTCCTATAGCCACATTATCATGTAAGTGACTTAATTCAGTATCTGTGAAATCTCATTCCACATGCGACTCAAAAAAAGTAATGAAGTATTATAATCGCGAGTTCCTCCGATTGGTTAACAGTTATTATTCGCTGCAATGAATATGGCATTGCATAAGAAATTTGATTAATGAGCATTATTCCCTTAAATGAATGGGAGCACATAATAGGTTTGATTGAATCAAAATTTTACCACTAGTTATGGTCAAGTGGTCGTGGATATATTCATAAATGACGTGTTTATCTTAAAACAAGTATTCCCACCGGAAGTGATGAGATAAAAATCACGTCAATATTGAAATGACAGGATACGCTCAGTATATGCTATATTGTGAACTAAATGATTTGCCACAACAACTAATTTGACATTTGTTGACTTGTTATGACCGGCCTTGAAGGGAATTATTAAATTCGCAAGCTGAATTGTGATATTATTTTGTTATACAACATATTGAAACGATATGATACGAACGTGTATGTCATCATTTATATGTTGATGATTATAATTGTTCCCCACAGGAATCTTGATGAGTCTTGCCAACATGTATGAGACACATGTCGTGTCCTATATCACATCATTTATCTGGCCGGATAGAAACTTTTAATTTGATTTTATATGATATGAATATTGCTAACTTGATGATTAGCGTGAGAAATATAGTCAACAAAAAATGTGGCGTGTGACAAGTGAAATTTTGAAAACACGACCAATGCTTATGAAAGATTGTCATGGATAATGGGCAAAACTAAAAAAGTTGACATAAAATTGTTAAAATGTGACAATTGAGGCCATCCGGGTTCTTATTATACCCGTTTTGATATACCTGAAGTTTATTTTCAAGAAAAGATAAGTGCTGAAATTCTTGTGGAGAAATTTTATTAAAGGCAAGATATTATACCAAGATTAAGTATATATGATATTGGAGATCTAAACACTACTCGATATTGAATAAATAATTGAAATACTCATGTATGGATTGACATTATATTGAGTGACTTGTAGTCATTTGAATTTCTAAGTAGTTGTCATGATAAATCACGGTTTAATCATTATATGAATTCACTAATCTCCAGAATTGGCATTCTGGTTCAGCACATTGAAACACCAACTGCATTATATCTTACTCCCCGAAATATATTATTATTGCCAAAAATGCCCATGTAAAATCTCATCGATGATATGAGAAATTAATTTCTAATTTCTAAGGAATTATAATAAATTTCGGATTATATATTAGTCATAGTTTTTACCAGAGAAAGGCGAGTTAAAAGCTGGTAAAAACAAATATGGAATGATCCCTTACTGAACCAGAAGTTCTGATAATGATATAAATTATATTCATTGAGTAGAGGTTTTGGATTTTATATAACAAAAATATTTTTACCAGATTGATACATGTACAGTACCCCTGAAGTGTAATTTAATAAAAGTCAAGACGAATTGAAGGTTCCACTATGAAATAGATGATAAATAACAAGATGAAGCAGTTGGTGTGAAATATATTTCTATATTTGATGTGTTCCCGAAGTGACACGGATATCTGAATAATAATAGATGACCTAGATGAATATAGTGGTACCACATATATATATTATTATATTTAGATTCAGATATCGTTGAACATCTGATATTATCAAAATATGAGAAATTATATCGATATATTTATGGAACCTATATACATTTGTGCGCGATATTTTATGGACTTGTAATAGGGATCTTATATTTAAGTCCATTTTAATTGTCGACATATAATTAATGAGCTCACGGATCGAAAGTCCATCCATTGACATGAAGTAAATCCAAATTATGAATATTGGAAAGAAAACTGTACAGTTTGCATTTTGTGTCATTTTCATCATGTGCATATTAATCAATAGTAAATTCTTCATTGCGTCTTGGTTTTAGTATTTACATTAATTATTATTGCGTTGTTTTAGAATATGTTATTTAAAAATTTGTTTCATTTCATACGCATATACATGTTTAATGATTTTGTTTTAAATTCATAAATTATATGTTTACAAGAGAAATATATTTTACTTCCTGCGAGGATAAACTCTCTGAAGGAGCCTCTTATAAATGATCATTAAGTGATAAAAGATGATCATTAATTGATAAAAGTTGATCAATTGAGTTTTTGGAAAACTCACAGTTAAATTATTTTATAGAGCTCTATACGATTGAAATATTATCGTTATTATTTCCATAAAGCAATATTCAAACTTTTGAAGAGTTTACTTGCATTATTATTGTCTCAACCTGAAGTTTGAACATATAATATTTATACATGAATGAATTTCTTGCCTGATATGTGACAATACTTTATGGGCCAGAAGTAACATAATAGTTGAAAAAATATAGTGAAAGTCTATAATGATGATGTCAGTCCATAGAATAAGATGATTTGACAAGAAAGATTGATTATTTTTCAAATGAATTGTTAATAATCGGATTGATTCTCTTGAAGAGAATGTATTCAGGAGTGATAGCTACACTCTTTTTCCCTTGAACTAGGTTTTTGCCCCAATGAGTTTTTCCTAGCAAGGTTTTTAACGAGGTAGCATTGTTGGCACATTAATACACTATAGTCACATGATCATCATGATTGTTGAAATGAAAATAATTATAGACATATAATATTATGCCATTCATTGAGAAGAATTTTTATTATAAGTGTGACTATAAGATTCGTGATGAGATTCAAAAGTCATCATGAATGACAATATACAAATTGCGAGTTCCGAAGAAATGTTATATTGGAATTACAAAGGATTTATATTGATTGAAGATATCAAGTTTATTATCAACTACGGTGGATTCTTTTTCAACGATCGAGAAGTTACGTCAAAAGATGGATTTCAAGATATCTTAAGTTATGTAATCATCAGGGGGAGTAAACACGCGATGTACTCTTTTTCCTTATCCATGGTTTTGCCCCACTGGGTTTTCCATGGAAAGGTTTTAACGAGGCATCTTGTTATGCGTGTTTTGGAGGATATTGCACTCTTTTCCTTTCTATTGTTTTTTTCCACGGGGTTTTTCTAGTAAGGTTTTTAATGAGGCAAATTCACCAATGTATTTACAAAAATGGACATCAAATGGGGAGTATTGTGAGAAATTATGGTGGATGTCCATAAGTCATGTGTTATGAATGTCAATTAGTATAGGATCATTCTAGAATGTCTCTTTACATTTCTATTGTATAACTCCTCCTTGTATATTTTTATATATACCTCATATGTGCTAATAAGATGTGTATACTTTTCTACCATCTCTCATTCTCATTCTCTACCTTTTATAACAAAATGACATTTTCTATAAACTAACGAAGTAGCACTAAAATAAACATGAAAATCAATTAGAAAAATACAAAAGAAACACAAAAGATAAAGACAACCATGAAAATTAAACAAAGTGCTAACAACATCCGTTAAATTTAACGGAAAGAGGATTTGGAGGTCCTTAAAACTTCCTAAAAATAATTCGGGTCCTTATAGCTAATTTAATCCAAAGTTCGGGTCCTTATCTTTACTTTACTCCACCCATGTTCAGTTAATAGATCCTACAACCAGTTGTACCCAGTTGTATGCTCGAGAACACGAGCTATATAATAAAGTTTTCGAGTTTTGTTTTAAAGAAGTCGAGCTATACCATAAAATTTCTGAACTCACTCGCTTAAACATAAAAAATTAACTTTAAGAAAGCTCAAAAAAATTACACATAAGCTCGATAAGATATGACTTGGTTGGATGATACTATTGTACCACAGGAGATATAATGTTATTTGTGACCCAGGTCTTATATTAGTATCAGTGATCACTAGACCAATATAGTTGATGTGCTTTTCTAGTAAACAAAATTATATTTATTTTTGAAAACGAGGGGGCAGATGCACCATTGCATCCCGTTAAAAACGCTCCTGGTTGAACCCGAGATATCATGCTGCTAAAATACTTCTTATATATCTCCCATATATACTAAATTCCATTATCATCTTATTTATCAAAAAACACAAGAAAATGAATTACCAATTAATATAGGTGGCCCAGAATATAATTTAATCTTCTTAATACAAATCTTTACAAATAGTAGATTTGGTAAAATTACAACATTTTAATAATTTAATCTTCTTAATACAATACTAGTTTAGACCTCGTGCATTATATGCACGGTATTTAAAGTTTAATATTTTATAAAATTATTTATATAATATTGATATCTCATAACTGATTACATTTCTCATCATTGTATTTTGCTTGGGTATATAAATAAAAGTTAAAACTAGAAATTATTTAAGAGAATTGAGTAATAAGTTGAAATATATTTTAATGAAAATATTTTTATAGCATAAAATTAATGAGTTTCAAGTTATATTTTTTTTTTCAATTTTCTTTATCACGAAACTAATAACAATGATCGTTTTATATAAAATATAGGTCAACTCATCATCTAATAATAGGATCAATAAAAGATTTAGCAATTTATAATTTTATATCAATTTATTTATTTTAATTAAAATAATATAGTTTAGAGTTTAGTGAAAATAATCTATTTTGATGAAAAGATTAATTTTAATGAAAATATAATAGATAAATTAATTTGTAATTGTTAGTTTTTTATTTAGTGAATGAATATAATTATCATAAGTTTCATTGTTTTTTTTTTTTGGGTAAAAGAAAAGCGGGATTACACCCAAAACAAACAAAAAACAGAGCAAAAACTACACAGCATAAGCTTGAATCATGCGAGGCCAAGCCACTCCTCTTGCGTCTTGTTCTATCAACTGAAACAGTTGCCCTGGGACATTTCCTTGCTCAACATACCTCACTTGTTGCTCCTGAGTAACCCCTAAGTTAACAAGCCAATCCGCACACCTATTCGCTTCACGATAAGTATGAAAAATCTTCACCTCCCATGTCGAGTCTTGTATAAACGATTTGCAAATTTGAATCATATGGGAATACGCCGTAGGTAGCGAGTCCTCTCCCTTCATAAAACCTTCCACAACACGAGAGTCTGTCTGAATAATAAGCCTCGGGAAGTTTCGTTCCATCGCCATTGCTAGTCCCCGTTTTAGTGCCATTAACTCAGCTCGAGTTACCGTAGCTACCCCTAGTTTTTCCGCAAATGCAGCCAATAATTGACCCGAAGAATCTTGAAAGATACCGCCTGCACCCGAAAAGTCCGGATTACCCTTCGAAGCTCCATCAATGTTTAAAGTAATCCAATCCAAAGGAGGTGCCACCCATCTAACCATCACTTCTTTCCTCCTGTCTGTTGTCCCAAAACTAATAAGCTCCATCGAGGACTTCGCATTCACCACTTCCCCTATTTGTTGCATCAGAACCGCATGCCAATTTGTCGGAATCACCTCGGCTCTATCAAACATATTAGGCAGACTAGGCCGTGTTATGTATGGGCTTCGACCCACGACTAAACTCTCTTGTATTTATATTAAACGATGAGCTAATGAGAATCCACAACACAATTAACCTAATACATTTCGTAACATGGTATCTGATGGTCTCAAGTTAAACCTCGCAAGTGCACGATTTTATCGTTGTACACTTAAAAGGGTCGATCCCACAAGGAGTAGGTGGAGTACTAATCGTTCTAATTCACCGGTTTAGCTAAGTCGATAAATAACAAAGAGGATAGTAACAAACTAGCGCTAAACTAACAAATTTAAAGACCAAAAACAAGATAAGGTAAAAACAAGCTAAAGATAAAGGATATATCAAATAAAGAGAAGGACTAGAACTCGGTCCGACATGAATATGAGTAATTCCACATACTAATCGTCTAGGCTAATCAAAAGGGGTAGGTAGGTAAGGGGGAGATGGCTCTAATTCGCCTAGAACCTCCCTTCCGGTCTCGCAATAGGACACTAGCTACTCCGACTAACCCCCCTCCCGGGTCCGAAAGCCGGTCTCCCTAACTCAAGACCCGACAACCCCAAGAACATGCATTTTCCCAAGGAGGTCAAGGAAATGGTCAAGGTCATTAAGCACTCATCATATTCCGGGTCATCCCACTCCCCCTTCCGGAGGTCGATTTCAAACACTAGCCTAGAGGCACCCTCCCTCGGTTCTCCCTTCCGGTCTCAACCTTAGTTGGTGACAAGGCCAAATTTCGGGTGTCCAATTTACAACCTAACCAACTTCCGTCGGTGGACAAGGGTCACAAGTTGACACTACCCAAAACCCAAACCTTAAGCATGCAAATTCCTCTAAACTACCCTCACCAATTTCCCCCACAAATTAGCCTTAATGATAATTAGTTAGTGAAATTACCCATATCGGGTCAAACCGAGTCCTAGAAGGAGACTACTCACTAATCATGGTCCTAATTGCAAAATAAACAATAAAGATGGAAACTTTGGTCACAAACATGGTGAGGAGATGAATCTTACTACTAAACATGCAACAAATCAACAATAATTAAGAGAAAAAGAGATTAATTCTAATAACAAGGTTAACTAATCTAAAAGGCACAATCTTTAACCAAATCAACTCAAAGATTAAGTCTTTGAGGACAACTATCCAAGGATGAACAAATGAAAGAGAATCAAAGCAAAGAGGAACAATGAAAAGATGAACAATGATGAAATCAACAACAACAAACAAACAACAACAACAATTTTAACATAAACAATCAAAATAAACTTGAAGGAAGAACAAAATGTAAACAAATGAAAATAAGGAGAGAAATAATACCAATCAAGAAGCAAGAAAGGAATTATGATAGAATAAATAAGTATAAACTTTCAATTTTCTTCTTACAACCCAAATTCAATCACAAATTAATTGAATTGCTAGTCTAATTAAGGAATGATTAGCAAAAGGATTAACAAAGTTTTAAACTTGAAAGGGAAATATTCTCAGATCTAGGGTTGTGTGTACAAAAGGGTTTAAGAGGGTATTTATAGGCTTGTATAAGATTAAGAAGAAAAGAGGAGGAAAAGAGAGAAAAGCCCAAATTCTCGTGCTACTGTGTTTTGCCGGTGCACCGGCTGCCGGTGGTCCTACCGGCAAAACCGTGCAAAGAATTAAAACATCTGGCATTCGTGTTTTGCCGGTGGGCCGGCTGCCGGCCTGCCGGCAAAACACCTTCTTCAGGTCTTCTTCTTATGAGTTGATGTGTGAAATGCCGGTTGACCGGCTGCCGGTGCTCCTACCGGCAGCGAGGTCAAGCTTGTTTTTCCTCCAATTCTTCTTTTAATCCTTCTTGCTGTGTTTTACCGGTGGGCCGGTTGCCGGCCTGCCGGCAAAACACAGTCTTCAGCTTTTCTTCAAAAATCTTGAGTGATTCTCTGGGGTGTGTTTTGCCGGTGGCTAGACCGGCTGCCGGTCTGCCGGCAAAACACACAGTCTTCATTTCTTCACCTCTTCTTCATGTAAAGGCAATGGGGTGCCTTTCTTGCCCCAATTTCTCCATACTTGGATCGTTTCCTACAAAAGGATACACAAGGTAACAAATACGGGCATTGGGCACAAAATGCAAGGAAAAACACCCGAAACCGACTCGATATGAGTCGGTATGCATAAAAGAAAGAGGGAATTAGAAGTAAATTAATCGTATATCAAACCTCCCCACACTTAAACCTTACTCGTCCCCGAGTAAGTCCCTAAACCAAATGTACAAAGCATTATTATGATAGATATGAAGAGTGGATGCACAATATAAGCATCACTCAACTAAACTACTACTTAAGCCGATCGAGTATTAGCGCACTCAACGCCCCTTCAACTCACAATTTGACGCCCATGAGGGGAGAGTGCCCTATTGCAAGGCAAGTTGGGTCTTGCTACAAAACTTTCGACACATTCATCATGATAGCACGTAATCAACAAGTAGAATGCATCTAACAAAATGATCCACTTTCCTCATCTAAGTGGCCGAATTTTTCAAATAACTAAACACGGTCTTGGTCGGGAGCACCGTCTCAGAAGTGCCAACCCCCTAAATGTGACTAAAGCAACCCTTGTGTGACCAATGCTCAAGAAACAAATTCGAGAGCGGGGAAAGGGGAGAAAGGGCAAGGCCGCCGAGAATTACAAAACCGACACAAGATTCAACCAAAGGACCCATGACTAAGGAGACCAAGGCAACGACATCCTCACGGTTTTCACTCGTCACTCAATGAAAGAACAAGGTGATTTTTGTGACAAAAAGTAACCAAAATCACTCAACTAACTCAACTAGTGAAAACGTGCCCGCAATCTAATGTGTAAAATCGTCCTATGTCCAATGAAATGCAAACAATGGTAAAATGCACACAAAAATGAAGAAAGGGTTACAACGGGGCTAAGGAGTAGGTCGAAACGGGATTGGTGCAAGCACCGTTTGGACATGTGGGGCTCAAATAAAGAATCGCCGACACATCACATCCCATCTCTTATTGCAACACATGAGACACGTCTATGCCCTAACATAGCATTGATGACAAAAACTATGCAAAAATTGCATAAACCCAACTCAAGTAGGAAAAATTTGATAAAACTCATTTTATTTCAACAAATGGTAACGTCTACACCGTAACAACGACTCGGTTCCCAAGCCATGCAAAAAATGTGTAAACCCGACTCATCTTTGGAAAAACATCAATTTGCCCCTTTTTATTTAGCAACGGCTTTTTCTACCCCATTTAATGATAAGGAGGGGTGTTGCTTGCCTTTTTCTTTATGACATATATACAACTTGACTTACTATTTTTGATTTTTCACGACATTTTCACTTTTCTATTTTGCTTTTTCATTATAATTTACAACCTCTTATTTTATATACAAAACCAATTTTACATCGAAATCCGACCCAAGTCGACGTGCAAGCCATCCACCATCACGACCCAAATCACCTCCTACAACACAACTACAAAAACCGACCAATTCTTGATTAAGGAAGGGTGGTTATGGGAATGTAGCTATTTTAAGTGGGTTTGCCAAATGAAAAGGCTAAGCTCAAAGGGGGTGAATCAAAAAGGGAAACGATGTAGGGAGAAAACATGGCTATCTGGCTATTGTGAGGTTCATAAAAACTGATTTATGCTTCATATCATGTGCACAAAAAATGTAATGCAATTTCATGGTCTAAGGACGATGCGACACACTTATGCGTAGTAATGTGACATGCCTCGCGAGGAGGCCTACTCTCAAACCTAGATGAGGGCGGGGTATGAATGCACCCACCCTAGAAGGCTCTACCCTTACCTTTGAGTAGCTAAGTCGAGCCAAAGGTCTAGTCTACGGCCCTAGGTCTCACAAGATCGGTCCAAACTAGGGGTGTTAATGAGCCGAGACAGCTCGCGAGCAACTCGAGATCGGCTCGGTCAAAGCTCGGCTCGTGCGAGCTCGACTTGGACTCGGGCTCGGCTCGAGAGCATAACGAGTCAAGCCGAGCAAACGCTGGCTCGACTCGAAAAGCTCGCGAGCAGCTCGAACATGTGTGATTAGATAAGATATTCCTCATATGTTGTAAAAATATTTTATCATAATTATATCTTTGTATCATACATATCAAATGTCTCATCGATTTGTCAAATATTCTTATATATAACTTTTTGAGCCTTGTTATTAAAAATATTGGAAGAAAAAAAATAAAAAACTAGCAATTATATATGGGCTCGATTTGAGCTCGAATTTGGCTCGAGCTCGCGTTAAAGCTCGCAAGCATGATAACGAGCACATTTTTTTCAAGCTCGGGTAAGCTCGAGATCGGCTCGAGATCGAATTTTTGTTCTTGAGCACAAGCCGAGCAAGGCCAAGCTCGGGCTCGGTTCGGCTCGTTAACACCCCTAGTCCAAACTCATTGGTCAAGCCCTCCTTCCTCGACTAACTAAGAGGCCACGGGTGCGAGTCACGAGGAGGGGAAAGGCACAATTGGGCACATAAGCTCATCATGGGGGTACTTGGTTCCCTTCCTTGACCATGTTCTTTCTTAAAAATTTATTTACAAACTCAATGCAAAAAGAAAGAAAAGCAACAAGTATTTACATGTGAACAAATGCATGCGGGAATTTAAGCAAACATGAAATGAAACGTGCAACAAATTGGCTAAACCTAGCAGCACATCAACACCAAAATTCCAAACGGTCTCCCAAGGAGACACCCAAGGCAACAAAATTCTCATTCTCCTTCAAAATATCCAAGATACCAAAAAGAAAGAATAGTAAAAGGAGTAAGAGATAGGAAGGAATATACCAAGCGGCCTTCTAGCTCCTTTTTGCCTCAAGTGGTCAATGCGCCATGCCAAAGGTTAGACAAAACATATATATACAATGCAATTTTTTTTGAAATTTTCAGAATTTTTTTCAATTTTTAGGCATTTTCTTGAAATTTTATCAAATTTACAAGTATATAACAAATTTACAAGTATATAATGATATGAACAAATATAAACAATATTCACAAAGTGGATATTTCCCTCCCCACACTTGAAATGTACATTGTCCTCAATGGACAAAAGCATAGGGAGTGAATAAGAAAAAAAAAAGGAACATATTTTTGTATTTTTAATTTTTGAAATGAAAATAACATATTTTTGGTATTTTTTTGTTTTCGAAAAATTAAAAAGACATATTTTTATGGTTTTTGATATAAGAACTCCCTCCCCACACTTATTTATTTACATTACTTCCAAATGGAAATAAATGTGTGGAGAGAATTCAAATTAAAAGACATGTTTTTTTTTTTTTAGGCCCTCCCCACACTTATTTATAGACATGGGAGGGCATATTAGTGAAATAAAGTAACATGTTTTTGGTGGTTTTTGATTTTTTTTTCAATTTTTAGTTGGTTTTTATTTTGAAAATGCAATGCAAGCTATGCTAAGTGAATGCAATTACTAAATGTGACAATATATTACAAAATTGAAATCTAATGCAATCTATATGATGCAACTAAATGAATTATCAACTAAATGCATGCGAAAAATTAAACGTGAAGGAGAGAATTTGGATAAAAGGGAGAGATCGTACTTGTCATTTGGATTGAATATGAGGAGCATACCAAAGGCTTTGGATTGAAAAGGGAGGATAATAAGCCATCAACTCGGGGACTAGGACCCCATCTCATCATCATCATCAACGATATCATCTCCGGTAGTGAAGTCGGAGCCTTGAACTAAATCCTCGGGGTTGAAGGTGAAGTTACCTCCACTACCGCCGGTACCCATGAGACCTCCCGTGAAGTCTCCACTCATATTCATCACACCGCCATCACCTCCCGTAAAACCACCACCCGATCCCGACGCCCCCGCATCACTAGCAAAATAAGGCCGGACCCCGAACCATTGGGCGTCGTGCCCCTCCGGGCCACGCTCGGGTTGAGGGGGGGAAATAGGGCCGGCAAAGTAGTCCGGTTGGAGGTTTAGACCTCCGTGGACTATACTCCCGTCCTCTCTCGGGTAGTTCCCATCGGGCCAAGTGAAATAAGAGGGGTGAGGATCCTCATAGCCCACGTACTCCCTTCGACAAAAATCATCATAGATGGGATAGGTACCGGTAGCTTGATCATAGTATATCCGGTCCAACTTTCTCCCCAAAATGTCCCGCTCACTAGCGGCTTTCGCCGTGGCAATGTCCATCCTCTCCATCCACTCGGTGAGAGATGGTGGTAAGGGAGGGTAGGAAGGAGGGTTCGAGGAGGACCCCTCACCTTGTTGAAATTGCCACGGCGGAGGTTGATGAGTTTGAGGTGCGGTGTATCGAAGAGAGGAAGGGGTGTCCACTCGACGGTCTCTAGAATAAACACGTGGAATAATAGGAGGAGGTTGGTCGATGGGTGGATCCTCTTGAATATCAAGGAGATAGAATTCCTTGTCTTTCTCAATTTTGACCGCGGTAACATTTGGAAGCCGGATGGAGTTCTTGTGATTGATTCGCCAATATTCAAGGCCGTCGGCGGGGTTCTCTTTGAGCCACTCAAGCTTTGTAGTCAAGTAATGCTTAGTCAAGTAAGTGTCCCCGGCTATCCAATTCATCGTAGAAAGGTCAACCGGACGGTCCATGTTACGGGCAATTCGGGTGATCATGCCACCCACATGTATCGGGACTTTGTGCCCCGGAGAACTTGCAATCTTGGATAGGTTAAGGGCTAGGTAGTGAGCCACATTAATTTTGAAGGGGGTGGGTTTCGTGAACAAGTAGGATCCCAATATTTCAAGCTCGTGGGTCCTAAACACCCATGGCTCATCCACCGCAAGAACGGTGCACCCCATACATCTATGCCACACCCGAATGACGGGATTGTGGCAACTTATCGCGGGCCTTTTCACCCCAACTTGATCATCAAGGCCCGAAATCGCCTTCCATACACGGGAATAGTGAAAATCAGCGGGTGGGGTATGCGACGGCGCATTTTCCAGCCCAAAAATTTGAGCCAACCGACCCAAAGTGATGTTGTGTTCCCGGTTCATGAGTCTAAAGCTAAGGGTAGCCACCATCCCAGATTGCCGGTGTTTGTTAATCTTAAGACTACTCAAAAATTCCCAAGTAATGCGAGGGTAAGTATACTCATGCATTGTAAATATCCCCCTCATACCACACCCCGTAAATAAAGCTTCCGTCTCCCTAGCAATCCCAAGGGTAGACAAAGACGGATGATGAAGAAACTTAGTAGGGGTAAGGGGACGATTTTTGAAGAGAATAAACTTACCCTTCTGAGTTGGTGTGGTAAACTCAACTGTAGGAAAGTCCGGATCGGGGTATGTATCAGTTGCCGCTTGAGCAATCAATGCCTCTTGGTCCCTTGCTATGTCGGCTCTTGTCCTTCTTCCCGACATCTTGATGATTGGAGTAGATTGGTGAAGGTTTGAGGGAGTTTTAATGGAGTTAGGGTTAGAAAGAGGGAAAAAAATTAGGAGGAAAGATGAAGGAGAAATGATGAAATGAATTGGGAAAATGGGATTCTCGGGTTTTAATTTGTGGTCTGCGTGTGCGTTTTGCCGGTTGGCGAACCGGCAACCGGTCTCACGCAGAAAAACGCACTCCCTCATTTTCTAATTTTTTGAATTTCTCCTTCAGAAAATTGGCCTCGCTGTCGGTGGACCAACCGGCTGCCGGTCCACCGGCAAAACACTCTCCTCAATTAATTTTTCCTAATCCCAGGTGTGTTCCGCCGGTGAGCCGGCTGCCGGCCTGCCGGCAAAACACACTCCATACTCAGATTTCAAATTCCCAACTTAAGGCATGAGTGTCTGTCCGGTGAGCCGGCTGCCGGCCTACCGGCAAAACACTCCTCTTCACCAATTTTCAAAATTTTCCAAGTCTTCATGTGTGTTATGCCGGTGAGCCGGCTGCCGGCCTACCGGCAAAACACACTCCTCATCATCAATTCTTCAAGTTTTCAGCTTTACCAGGTGCGTTATGCCGGTGAGCCGGCTGCCGGCCTACCGGCAAAACACACCATTTCTTCAATTTTTCAACAAATGAGTTTGGCCTCGCTACCGGTGGACCAACCGGCTGCCGGTCCACTGGTAAAACACAACACTCAGCCATTTTTCGTTATCTTCTTCCAATTTGCTCAATTTTTCTTCAACTCGGGATTCGAGCTTTTTCATTGACCCCGGGATTCTTGTTTTCCACAATTACTTCCGACGCATGATGTCGGGATTTCGGGTCAACGAAAAATAAAGCTTGTATTCTTCAAAAGTGACCTCCGTCACCGATCCAAATAGACAAAATACGACTCCAAATCTCTTACTACTAGTCTAAAATGCATGCTATATACAAAGATGCATGGGTTGCCTCCCATGTAGCGCCCTTGTTTTATGTCGTAGGCTCGACGGAGTCAACAAGCCAACAATTTTCATGATGAGGAAGGAAAAATCTCAATTCACTAGAAAGGTTTCAAGGGTCTTCATTTTCTTTTGGACGGGATTGCAGACATGATAGTGCTTTAATCTTTGACCGTTTACTTTAAAAGTTCGGTCTCCTTGGCTTATTTCAACCGCCCCATGAGGGAAGGATCGGACAACGGTGAAGGGTCCGGTCCACTTCGACCTCAATTTTCCGGAAAAGAACTTCAAACGGGTATCATATAGAAGAACCAACTCACCCTCCTTGAACTCTCTTCTAATTATGCACTTGTCATGGAATCTTTTCGTCCTTTCCTTGTACAACTTAGCATTCTCATAGGCTTCTAGCCTAAATTCTTCCAATTCATTCAAATCAAGAAGTCTCTTCTCACCGGCCGTTTTCAAGTCATAGTTGAGATGCTTGATAGCCCAATATGCCTTGTGTTCAAGTTCCACCGGAAAATGACATGCCTTGCCATACACCAATCGGAATGGTGAGGTACCGATCGGTGTTTTGAAGGCCGTCCGGTAAGCCCACAAAGCATCATCAATATTTAAGGACCAATCCTTTCTTGACTTGTTCACGGTTCTCTCAAGTATAGTCTTCAACTCTCGGTTGGAAATCTCGGCTTGCCCATTAGCTTGAGGATGGTAGGCAAGACTCTTCCTTTGTTGCACACCATACTTTTTCAACAAAGCTTCCAATGCTCTTTCTCCGAAATGTGTACCACGATCGCTAATGAGGACTCTCGGGACCCCAAACCTTGGAAAAATGATCTTTTGAAGTAGCTTGATCACTTCCTTAGCATCACAAGTCTTGGTCGGGATCGCCTCAACCCATTTGCTTACATAGTCGACCGCCACAAGTATGTACTCATTTCCGAATGATGATGGGAAAGGACCTTGATAGTCTATTCCCCACACATCAAAAAGCTCAACCTCAAGCATGAAATTCATCGGCATTTCATGTTTCCTTGTGATATTTCCACTCCTTTGACATTTGTCACATCCCTTAACATAAAAGGCAACGTCACGGAATAGAGAGGGCCAAAAGAAACCGCATTGAAGTACTTTAGCGGCCGTTTTCTTGAATCGGCATGGCCACCACAAGGTAAGTCATGGCAATGGCTCATTATGGAGGTAGCTTCCTCTCTTGGAACACACCTTCTTATCATCCCATCGGCACAAGACTTATACAAACATGGGTCATCCCAATAATAGTGCTTCACATCATGAAAGAATTTCTTTTTCTTGTGATAGTCATAATCGTGTGGTATTATCCCGGAGACCAAATAATTCACTATATCCGCATACCACGGTGCTTCACCCAAACATAGGGACAACAAGTGGTCGTCAGGCAAGTGATCATTGATAGGAAGCCCATTGTCAACATTGAGGTTGATGAGCCGGGATAAATGATCGGCCACCACATTTTCAACTCCTTTCTTATCCCTAATTTCCATGTCAAACTCTTGGAGAAGTAATATCCACCTAATCAATCGAGGCTTGGACTCCTTCTTGATGAGCAAGTGTCTCAAGGCAACATGATCGGTGAACACTATAACCTTAGCTCCCACCAAATAGGTCCGGAACTTCTCCATAGCAAATACCACGGCCAAGATCTCCTTTTCCGTTGTTGAGTAATTTGTTTGAGCATCATCTAGAGTTTTGCTTGCATAGTGAATTGCATGCACCTTTCCATCCTTCCTTTGGCCTAAAACCGCGCCCAAGGCATGATCGCTCGCATCACACATTAACTCAAATGGCAAGCTCCAATCCGGAGGTTGTATGATTGGAGCACTTGTCAAAGCTTCCTTCAACCTATTAAAAGCATCAAGACAACGGTTAGAGAACACGAAAGGAGTATCTTTGGCTAACAACTCGGTCAAAGGTCTCGCAATCTTGGAGAAGTCCTTGATGAAGCGGCGGTAAAAGCCCGCATGTCCAAGGAAACGTCTCACCCCCTTGACATTGGTGGGGGGTGGGAGACTAGCAATTACTTCAATCTTAGCCTTATCAACTTCTATCCCACGATTGGACACTATGTGTCCCAACACAACACCTTATTGTACCATGAAATGGCACTTCTCCCAATTAAGCACAAGGTTAGACTCTTGACACTTGCTCAAAACTTTCTCCAAATTCATTAAACAACTTTCAAAACTTTTCCCCACAACCGAGAAATCATCCATGAAAACTTCCATTTCTTGTTCAATGAAATCGGAGAAAATTGACATCATAGCTCTTTGAAAGGTAGATGGAGCATTACATAGTCCAAATGGCATCCTCCTATATGCATAGGTGCCAAATGGACAAGTAAAGGTGGTCTTTTCTTGGTCGCTTGGATGGATGGGGATTTGGAAAAATCCCGAATAGCCATCCAAGAAGCAAAAATAGTTGTGTTGAGCTAATCTTTCTAGCATTTGATCCATGAACGGTAAGGGAAAGTGATCCTTCCGGGTGGATTTGTTCAACTTCCTATAGTCCACGCACATTCTCCACCCTTGTTCCGTCCTTGTAGGAATCAATTCATTCTTGTCATTTCGCACTACCGTCATGCCTCCTTTTTTGGGAACTACATGAACCGGGCTTACCCACCTACTATCCGAAATAGGATAGATAATGCCCGCGTCAAGTAGCTTAAGGACTTCTTTCCTTACAACCTCTTTCATGATGGGATTAAGCCTTTTTTGTGGCTCAATTGAGGATGCATCCTCATTTTCAAGAAGAATTTTATGAGTACACAAAGAGGGACTAATCCCCTTGAGGTCACCAATAGTGTACCCAAGGACACCCTTGAACCTTTTGAGCAAAGAAATGAGTTTTGAGGTTTGGGTGTCATCAAGTGCACTATTGATGATGACGGGAAAAGTGGAATTATCTCCTAGAAATTCATACTTCAAAGAAGAGGGAAGAGGTTTAAGTTCAACCGTAGGAGGAGGCGTGGAACTCTCCTCCTTCTTACCGACTTCCAACACTTCAAATTTAGGAGCTTGTTCATGAATAGGAGCCGAATCCAACATCCATACATATGCAAGAGTCTCAACATCTTTGTCATCGACCTCATACCCACTAACAAGACAAGTCTCCAAAGGATCCATAGAGGAAGCTTTTGGGTCATGCTCCTCCATGGGATTCTCAAGAATGTCGACAATGCAACAAGTGTCACCGAGAGATGGAGCTTCCATGGACTTGTGGAGTTCAAATTCCACCCTATCCTCACCCACTTGCAAAGATAGTTTCCCACTCTTTACGTCGATCATAGCTCCTCCGGTGGCAAGACAAGGTCGCCCCAAAATAATTGACACATTGTAATCCTCGGGCATATCCATAACAAAGAAATCACAAGGTATGACAAGCTTCCCAACTACCAAGGGTACATCTTCAATCACACCAATGGGAAATTTGACCGACCGATCGGCAAGTTGAAGTGAAACTCTAGTTGTCTTCAAATCTCCCAAATCAAGCCTCTTGAATATTGAAAGTGGCATGAGGCTCACACTAGCCCCCAAATCACACAAAGCTCTTTTAATAGCCACCCCTTGGATAGAACAAGGGATAGAGAAGCTCCCCGGATCTTCTAGCTTGTTAGGAAGCTTGTTGGTGTGAGTGAGTATAGCACTACATTCCTTAGAGAGGTTGATGGTTTGCACCTCTCCATTCTTCTTCTTCAAAGTGACAAGTTCCTTAAGAAACTTGCCATAAGATGGAATTTCGGTAATCATGTCAAGGAAAGGAATCGTGACATTCATTCCCTTCAAGATCTCCACGAACTTCTCATATTTCTTTTCAATTCTAGGCCTTGCAAGCCTTTGTGGAAAGGGTACCGGTGCTACATACTCCCTTGGTGGTGGAGTACATTCTTTGGCCTTAGTTGCAATAGGCTCATCTTGCTTTGGAGGGTCAACCATCTCCACCTCCTTAGACTTCTCCACCATGATCTCATCTTCTTTCACAACTTCAACCGGGTGCTCTTTCACTACTTCACTTGACACCCTCTTCCACTTCCACTTAGGAGATTTCTCAACCTCCTCCAATTGTTTCCCACTCCTCAAAAATACCGCATTCACCTCCCTTGGGTTAACCGTATTCCCCGGAAACTTCCCCGGATTTTGAGCCAATTGACTCAATTGTTGAGAAATTTGGGCCACATGAGTTTCCGTAGCCTTTTGGGATGCCCGAATTTCATCATTAACCCGGTTTTGTGAGGCAATGTGGTTATCAAGCTTTGAGTCGGATTTTTGATTTGCAATAACCAATTATTCAAAAGCTTGTTCCCAAGATGGTTTTTGAGAGGTTTGGAAGTTTTGGTTTTGTTGTTGGAAATTTTGGTTTTGTTGTTGATTGGAATTTTGTCCCTTGAAACCTCCAAAAGGTTGTTGGTTTTGAGTGATGAATTGTTTCCCTTGGAAACCGGGTGGAATTTGTCTTTGGAATTGAGAATTTTGATTGAACCTTTGTTGTTGTTGCGGTTGGGAAGTGGTTGGGTTTTGAATGTTTTGTGAAGCATAGGACAAGAAAGGGTGAGTTCTTTTTCCATTGACAAATTGGTTGTTGTTATTGTTGTTGTTGAGGTTGAACCCTTGTCTTGCACTAGTGGACTCCCAAATTCCATTTGCTTGCTCATAGCATTCCTCTTGGAGGGGTGAAATCAAGGGACACCCAATGGGAGTGTGCCCTTGTTCACCACACAACTCACAAGACAAGACTTGCCTCATATCGGACCCTTTAGGTTTTGAATTAAGCAAAGCAACTTGTTGGGTGAGTTCATCTAAAATTCCTTTAACTTCCACATTCAAAACCGAAGTAGAATCTTTGCTCTTGCCTTTTCTAGATTGCCTATCACTTCCCCATTCCATAGTCCTCGAGGCCATCTCCTCAATTAGCTCTTTCGCCGCCTTATGCCCCAAAATGTCTAAGGCACCTTTCCCCGATCCCGCATCCAATGAAAGCCTTAGGTCTTGAGTCAACCCTTTGTAAAAATTGTTCACTAGCTCGGCCTCGGAGATGCCATGGTGAGGGCACAACCGTTGGAGCTTCTTATACCGTTCCCATGCCTCATATAAGGTCTCATCGTCTTCTTGAGTAAAGCTTTGTAGTTCACTCTTCACTTTCGCCGTTCTTGAGGGTGGGAAATACTTGTTCAAAAATGCCGATGCCAACTCATCCCATGTCTTGAAGGAATCCGGGTCACAATTCTTCAACCAATCCTTGGCCGAACCCCTAAGAGAACGGGGGAACAACCTAAGGCGAACCGCGTCATCGGAGACCCCATTTGACTTGTACATATCACAATTTTCAAGGAACTCATTTATATGATCATTTGGGTTCTCCAAGGGACTTCCTCCAAATTGGTTGTCTTGAACAAGGTTGAGCAAGACATTCTTGATCTCAAAGTTATTAGCTTGAATTCTCGGCCTTTGGATGCTTGGATTGACTATGTGCTTAGGAGCCATAGTCTCTCTTATCGGAACCGGATCACCCATGGTGTTAGGTTCTTCTTCTAAAACCCCAAAAGGATTTTCAAACACTTCGGTAGCTTCTTGGTGATTAACTTCTTCAATGAGTGGAATATCAAGTAGACCCCTTCTTCTTAATGAATTAAGTCTTCTTGCCGTGGCTTCAATTTCGCGGTCAAGTTGATATATCGGTTGACCTCGTCTTCGTCGCCTACTCATGCAAAAGACCTAAGCACTTGAAAGAAAGGATTAGTAACAAAGAACTTAGTCTAAACTAGAACAAAAACGATTAATATCAAGCCGTACTCCCCGGCAACGGCGCCAAAAACTTGATGGTCTCAAGTTAAACCTCGGAAGTGCACGATTTTATCGTTGTACACTTAAAAGGGTCGATCCCACAAGGAGTAGGTGAAGTACTAATCGTTCTAATTCACCGGTTTATCTAAGTCGATAAATAACAAAGAGGATAGTAACAAACTAGCGCTAAACTAACAAATTTAAAGACCAAAAACAAGATAAGGTAAAAACAAGCTAAAGATAAAGGATATATCAAATAAAGAGAAGGACTAGAACTCGGTCCGACATGAATATGAGTAATTCCACATACTAATCGTCTAGGCTAATCAAAAGGGGTAGGTAGGTAAGGGGGAGATGGCTCTAATTCGCCTAGAACCTCCCTTCCGGTCTCGCAATAGGACACTAGCTACTCCGACTAACCCCCCTCCCGGGTCCGAAAGCCGGTCTCCCTAACTCAAGACCCGACAACCCCAAGAACATGCATTTTCCCAAGGAGGTCAAGGAAATGGTCAAGGTCATTAAGCACTCATCATATTCCGGGTCATCCCACTCCCCCTTCCGGAGGTCGATTTCAAACACTAGCCTAGAGGCACCCTCCCTCGGTTCTCCCTTCCGGTCTCAACCTTAGTTGGTGACAAGGCCAAATTTCGGGTGTCCAATTTACAACCTAACCAACTTCCGTCGGTGGACAAGGGTCACAAGTTGACACTACCCAAAACCCAAACCTTAAGCATGCAAATTCCTCTAAACTACCCTCACCAATTTCCCCCACAAATTAGCCTTAATGATAATTAGTTAGTGAAATTACCCATATCGGGTCAAACCGAGTCCTAGAAGGAGACTACTCACTAATCATGGTCCTAATTGCAAAATAAACAATAAAGATGGAAACTTTGGTCACAAACATGGTGAGGAGATGAATCTTACTACTAAACATGCAACAAATCAACAATAATTAAGAGAAAAAGAGATTAATTCTAATAACAAGGTTAACTAATCTAAAAGGCACAATCTTTAACCAAATCAACTCAAAGATTAAGTCTTTAAGGACAACTATCCAAGGATGAACAAATGAAAGAGAATCAAAGCAAAGAGGAACAATGAAAAGATGAACAATGATGAAATCAACAACAACAAACAAACAACAACAACAATTTTAACATAAACAATCAAAATAAACTTGAAGGAAGAACAAAATGTAAACAAATGAAAATAAGGAGAGAAATAATACCAATCAAGAAGCAAGAAAGGAATTATGATAGAATAAATAAGTATAAACTTTCAATTTTCTTCTTACAACCCAAATTCAATCACAAATTAATTGAATTACTAGTCTAATTAAGGAATGATTAGCAAAAGGATTAGCAAAGTTTTAAACTTGAAAGGGAAATATTCTCAGATCTAGGGTTGTGTGTACAAAAGGGTTTAAGAGAGGGTATTTATAGACTTGAATAAGATTAAGAAGAAAAGAGGAGGAAAAGAGAGAAAAGCCCAAATTCTCGTGCTGCTGTGTTTTGCCGGTGCACCGGCTGCCGGTGGTCCTACCGGCAAAACCGTGCAAAGAATTAAAACATCTGGCATTCGTGTTTTGCCGGTGGGCCGGCTGCCGGCCTGCCGGCAAAACACCTTCTTCAGGTCTTCTTCTTATGAGTTGATGTGTGAAATGCCGGTTGACCGGCTGCCGGTGCTCCTACCGGCAGCGAGGTCAAGCTTGTTTTTCCTCCAATTCTTCTTTTAATCCTTCTTGCTGTGTTTTACCGGTGGGCCGGTTGCCGGCCTGCCGGCAAAACACAGTCTTCAGCTTTTCTTCAAAAATCTTGAGT
Source organism: Silene latifolia (assembly GCF_048544455.1). NCBI lineage: Eukaryota > Viridiplantae > Streptophyta > Magnoliopsida > Caryophyllales > Caryophyllaceae > Silene > Silene latifolia. The sequence continues at coordinate 136,967,404 of NC_133528.1, read as the reverse complement.
GATTCTCTGGGGTGTGTTTTGCCGGTGGCTAGACCGGCTGCCGGTCTGCCGGCAAAACACACAGTCTTCATTTCTTCACCTCTTCTTCATGTAAAGGCAATGGGGTGCCTTTCTTGCCCCAATTTCTCCATACTTGGATCGTTTCCTACAAAAGGATACACAAGGTAACAAATACGGGCATTGGGCACAAAATGCAAGGAAAAACTCCCGAAACCGACTCGATACGAGTCGGTATGCATAAAAGAAAGAGGGAATTAGAAGTAAATTAATCATATATCAGTATCAGGAGAGTCAGTAAAACCCTATTTTCCCACAAAACCCACCACTGCCGTCCGTTCTTGATCGTTGCCTGCTCGGAATTTCTTTTTTGTCTAATCAGCAATGACGGGAGCGACCACGGATACATCCTCTTGTACCTCTAAAATCGATTCTCTTTCCCCTTTCTCTCTTGTTAATCAAGAGGGTCCGGGCCAAGCAATAACCCATATCAAACTCCGGAGCGACAATTATGAAGAATGGAGTCGTTCTATGCGTCGATCACTTAAATCACGACGCAAGTTCGGTTTTTGTGACGGGTCTATTGCTAAGCCGACATATGACTTTATGCTTAGTCAATGGGAAGTTGTACACTGCACCGTCGTTCAATGGATCATGAACTCGATCGATCCGTCTCTTCGGGACAGTGTATCGGATACCGAGGATGCTCGTCTTCTCTGGACTGAATTGGAAGACCAGTATGCTGTTGTTGATGGGGCGAGAATTCATGCCCTGAAAACCCAACTCCACGAGTGCCGTCAAGCGAAAGGTATGTCGGTTACTACATATTATGGTAATTTAAAGGCTTTATGGGACGCCCTAGCTACCCACGAACCCCCGTTTTCGTGCACAACCAGTGGGTGCACTTGTGGTGTTACCAAAAACGCCTTAGCTCGCCATGATTCGGAACGCTTGCATCAATTTCTTATGGGCCTTGATAAATCGTTGTATGGTCCCATTCGAAATCACCAGCTCGCTCTTGATCCGTTACCAACCCTTAACCGTGTCTATCACGCGGTTTTACAAGAAGAACGACTGCTTGTTGGTGCTACGGCAGTCCCCGAACCTTCTGATGTCATGGCCCTCGCTGTACGACCTGCTTCCTCTGCCTCGGTTTCCTCTGTTCCTGATTGGCGGGTTTTACGCGATGCGGAGCGTCAAGAGCGTAGAAAGTTGACATGCTCTCACTGTAAAGGCCCCGGCCATGAAGTAACGGACTGTTTTATTAAAACCCAAATAATTCCCGGACTGGTGGGGTTCTCGCCCACGTACTCTTGAGGAGATGCAATCGAAACAACGGACTGGTTCTCGTTCTACAGCTCGTGCGAATGCTCTTTTGCCCGAACCTCCTTCTGATTCTCAAGACCGTCTGAGTGGTATGTCTCTTGATTGGATAATTGATACGGGGGCATCCCGTCATGTTACAGGTGATGCTCGTTGGTTAACGGCGTCACGGACCATTACACCGTGCCCAATTAGCCTTCCCAATGGCCACACACTCTCTGCCACTGTCGCTGGTTCGGTGCAAATCAGTGACACTTTTATTCTCCATGATGTTTTATTTGTTCCGAGTCTAACTTGCAATTTGCTTTCCGTTTCTCAACTCGTGGCTTCTACTTCCTGTGTGCTAAGTTTTACTAATCTATCTTGTCACATTCAGGATGCTTCTTTGAAGACGAAGATTGGAGTCGGTGAGTTGTGAGACGGACTCTATTATTTGCGTGCTAGTGAACGGGCTGCTGTGAACCGGGTGAGCACGGATTTTTCAGTCGATACATGGCATATGCGTCTGGGTCATCCCTCCAATAAAGTCCTTCGTTTTTTACCCAATGTTAGCAATTTAAATTCATCTGATTTGGACCACATTTGTGATATTTGTCATCTTGCAAAACAATGTCGTCAAAGTTTTAGTTTGAATTCCAATAAAGCAGCTGCTATTTTTGATTTAATCCATTGTGACTTATGGGGTCCTTATCGTACACCATCGTCTTGCGGGGCAAATATTTCTTGACCATCGTTGATGACTGTTCTCGGGCCGTCTGGGTCTATTTATTACTCGATAAATCCGAGGTCATAGGCATGTTTATGAGTTTTTTAGCCATGGTCCATACTCAATTTTCCAAACAAGTTAAAATTGTACAATCAGACAATGGTACGGAGTTTAATGAAATGTCTGACTATTTCTTTAAACATGGCATTTTATTTCAAACTTCCTGTGTTGGGACTCCTCAACAAAATGGTCGTGTCGAGCGTAAACATCGTCACATCCTTAATGTCGCTCGCGCCCTTATGTTTCAGGGTCATTTACCGGTCTCTTTTTGGGGGTGAGTGTATATTAACAGCTGCTTACTTGATCAATCGCACACCTTCTCATCTCCTTTCCAATAAAACTCCTTACGAAATTTTATTTGGTTCACCACCTTCCTATGCTAATTTACGCGTCTTTGGCTGCCTTTGTTTCGTTCACAACCAAAATACCAAGGGCGATAAATTTGCGAAGCGAAGTCGTAAGTGTGTCTTTATTGGGTATCCTCACAATAAAAAGGGTTGGCGTGTGTATGATATTGCTACTGGGGATATTTTTGTGAGTCAGGATGTTCAATTTTATGAGCCTTCCTTTCCCTATGCTCCTACCCCTTCCACGGCTTCTTCCTCTTTTTCTGTTGAGCCCCCACCTGATGGGCAGGCCGTGTGTGAGGGGGAGTCCGGGGTGTCTCAATCGGTGGAGGGTACGGATGTCCAAGGGGGGTCCGGTGTCATTAACTCGCCTACTGCTGACCTTGGCCGTGGGAAGCGTCATAAACGTCCTCCTCCTCACTTGAGTGATTATGTGGTTGGAACTTGTGCTAACACGCCTCCAGATTCGCCCAGCAACTCACCTCCCGACTCTCCATCTTCGTCTTCAGGTACCCCTTATGCCTTAGCTAATTATCTCAATTGCGATAAATTTTCTTCTCGTCATAAACAATTCCTTGCAGCCATTACGACCGGTGTTGAGCCTCCTACTTTTCGAAAGGCCATCACTGATCCTCGTTGGTGTAAGGCTATGGAAGAGGAAATTGCAGCTCTTGAGAATAATGGTACTTGGGAATTGACTACTTTACCTTCTGACAAGAAGGCTCTTGGCTGTCGTTGGGTTTATAAAATTAAATACAAGTCCGATGGGAGCATTGAACGCTATAAAGCAAGGCTAGTAATTTTTGGTAATCATCAGGTTGATGGTATAGACTATGGGGAAACCTTTGCGCCCGTAGTTAAGATGGTGACAATTCGTACTTTGCTTACTGTTGCTGCTCGTAACGATTGGGAATTACATCAGATGGACGTTCATAATGCCTTCTTACATGGAGATTTGACGGAGGAGGTATATATGAAATTGCCACCTGGTTTTAGCAATGGGAAAGATGGTAAGGTTTGTCGGCTCCGTAAGTCACTATATGGGCTTCGACAGGCTCCTCGCTGTTGGTTTGCCAAGCTGGCCTCCGCTTTGAAGCAATATGGTTTTAAACAGTCTTATTCGGATTATTCGTTGTTCAATTTTACAGCCAATGAGGTATGCATTCATGTCCTTGTCTATGTTGACGACCTTGTTATTGCTGGCAATAATTCAAATGCCATTACTCGGTTCAAAAATTATCTTGGTTCTTGCTTCCATATGAAGGATTTGGGTACTTTGAAATACTTTTTGGGAATTGAGGTTGCTCGTAATTCGGTGGGTATTTGTCTCAGTCAACGAAAGTATGCCTTGGATATTATCTCTGAGACCGGTCTTCTGGGTTCGAAACCTAGCACCACGCCCATCGAAACGAATCACCGCTTAGGTGAAGCTACCGATGATGTTATTGCGGATGTCGAATCATATCGTCGTCTCGTTGGTCGCCTTGTTTATTTGGCTCTCACCCGTCCGGACCTTTCTTATGCTGTTCATGTTTTATCGCAATTTTTATCTCATCCTCGAAAAGCCCATATGGATGCTGCTCTTAGGGTGGTACGGTATCTTAAAGGTCGACCAGGTCAGGGTATTTTGCTTTGCAAGGACAGCTCTCTTACTGTCACGGGTTGGTGTGATTCTGACTACGCGAAATGTCTTGCTTCCCGCCGCTCTGTTTCCGGTTGGATTGTTTTCCTAGGTGGTTCCCCTATCTCTTGGAAGACTAAAAAACAACCGACTGTGTCGCGCTCATCAACTGAGGCTGAGTATAGGTCGATGGCGACGCTTCTTTGCGAGATGAAATGGCTCGTGGGGTTGTTTTCTAGTCTCGGTGTAGTGGTCCAACAGCCTATGTCGATTCATTGCGATAACAAGTCCGCTCTCCAACTTGCTCAAAATCCGGTTTTTCATGAGCGAACTAAACATATTGAAGTCGATTGTCATTTCATTTCCGATGCGATCTCTGAAAGCCTAGTTCGTCCGTCCTATGTCGCCACTACTGCGCAGTTGGCCGATATTTTTACTAAAGCTTTTCCGTTACCACAGTTTGATTTTCTCCTTCGCAAACTGGCATTCTTGATCTACATGCTCCAGTTTGAGGGGGAGTATTAGGCAGACTAGGCCGTGTTATGTATGGGCTTCGACCCACGACTAAACTCTCTTGTATTTATATTAAACGATGAGCTAATGAGAATCCACAACACAATTAACCTAATACATTTCGTAACAAAACACCCTGCAATAGGAGATTTTTATTACAACTCTCTCTAAATACACAACCCTCTACAAATATCCGATCCATTATCGTCCGTATGAAAAGATTGGGATCACATGGCGCCGAAGAACCCAAGAATTCGACGGAGCTAAAGCCACTGTTACCTTTATTGAATTATTGTACATCACCAAGCATTGCCAATTGCCAGCAAATTCTGATCAAGAATGTCGTGCATAGCTTAATTTTTATGCTTTTAAATCGGTAATGTTTTATTTTCACCCAAATTTCTTTATTAGGTAATTGTTTCCTTTTTTCCTTGTTTACTGCTAATTTCTTTTGATATTTGTTTTTTGCTGTCTTTAATTCCAATTGTAGTTCAATTTGCTTCAGTTAGTTATTTGCTTCATCTGATTACAATAATTCTCCCCAAAAATAGAGAACGACTGTAATTGACTGAGACGGAGTGAATGGTTCGATATTATATTAATTGCATCTGCTTTTTTGTTTCACAAATGCTTGTTTAAGGATGGTATATCCCTACCAAACTTAAAATGAGTCAAATAGATTGATGAAACAAAATTGATATGTTTATCGAGTAGCAAAAAGCTTATCCCATCTATCTAAATGGGCTAAAATTTTAATCTATTTACAACATCTTACCCAGTACCTCAATGTCGTTCCCACAAATTGCGGGGTAAGTTGTACTAGCAACACAAAGAGGCTATTTCCGAATAGCCTAAAATAAAATTGCATTGAGAAGGGCATCAAAGAAACGCTAGTTCACAAGAGAAAGAAGCAGAGCCACTTTAGTTAGTCATTTTGATTTATTCCATCATAATTAAAACCAAAAAGTAAGGACTCTATGACTCCATTGGTAATATGGAAACAATTGATTTACAACTATTTAAATAAAATAAAGGTGAGTTGTATTTTTCTTGTTTAAATTATTTCACAAATTCTTATTTCAGACGGGCATAAGTGATCATTTTATGGTTAAATGTAACCACAATGATATGGCCAGTGTTACAACTTATGGTAACATGTTTTTCAATAATGATCAATTTAGCTATAAAATAATTACAAAATCTCGTCTTATTGCTTCAAACTAAAATGGTCATGGTCGGTTTGAAGCAAGACCAGATGAAATTACTCAAGTTGTAAGAAAAATGCTTTTGGAAAAGTCTTACTATGAACATAGCAGGCAACTTGATGGCAATGTGACAACACCTTCCTTTGGCCCCTTTACTGTCCTTGAATAATTGAAGAAACCATGTGTGGTTAATATGCAGGGCAGTGAGGACAAACATCATTGCTTACAAAATATCAATACAAACATCAACAACTACATTGTGTTAAAACTTTAAAACTGAAAAAAAGAAAATGGCTACTGGAATTGTACTTACAGTTGCTGAAAAACTGTATGCAGCACTCCACAGTAAGGAATTAAGAGATGTGTGCTCAATGTTTGGGTATGAATCCCAACTTGATGACCTTAAGCTCACTGTCTCCACCATCAAGTGTGTTCTTCTCGATGCCGAATCTAAACACCAAGAGCTCAATAATGAAGGTAGGGAATATATAGAGAGGCTCAAGGAGGCTGTTTACAATGTCGATGAACTGCTCGACCAGTTTAATACCATGGTCCAGAAGAATAAGCTCATGAAGGGTGGTAAGAGCTCTAAAAAGGTACGCCGTTTCTTCTCTCGTTCCAACCAGGTCCTTGTTGCTTTCAATATGTCGCGTGAGATTAAAAACCTTAGGAGCAAATTGGATAAAATTGCTAAAGATCGTCAACAATTTGGGTTTACTGATGTTTATGTGCCTATTAAGAGAAAACCAGAAACCATGTCTTTTGTTGGTGAAGATACTATTATTGGGAGAGAGGATGACAGGGAGGCTATTGTGGAAATGTTGCTTGGGGATTCTGAGTCTTCTAATGATGTTGGTCACAAGGTTTCTTATGTCACTGTTGTTGGGATTGGTGGGTTGGGGAAAACCGCTCTTGCTCAACTGGTTTATAATGACAGTAGGGTTGAAAAGGTGTTTGAACTGAGGATGTGGGTTTGTGTTTCTGACGACTTTGTATTGGAAAAAATCTTCCGTCAGTTGCTCGGAAGAGATGTGTTCAATATAGAAGATCTGCAAAGACAAGTTCGGAATATGATAGAGGGAAAAAGGTATTTACTTGTCTTAGACGATGTATGGAGCGAAAGTCGTGATGAGTGGGATAAACTCAAGTCATTTCTCGACTTAGGTAGCAGGGATAGTAGAGTAGTGGTTACTAGTCGCTCGAAAAAGGTTGCAAAAGTGGTTGGAGATGATATGATGTATGAGTTAAAAGGCCTCTCGGATGAAAGTTCTTGGAAGTTATTTAAGAGGTTGGCATTTGAACAAGGAAAAGAGCCAATGAATAGTACTGATCATCTCTTCGACATTGGCAAGGAGATTGTGAAAAAATGTGCCGATGTTCCTTTGGCCATAAGGGTAGCAGCTAGCATGTTATATGACCAGGATGAGAAAAAATGGATGTCATTAAAAAATGTTGCTAATTTGATGGAGATGGGACCAGGTCAGAATGGTGTAATGCAAATATTGAAGTATAGTTATTATCATCTCACACCGGCTTTAAAAAGTTGCTTTAGCTATTGTGCACTTTTTCCTAAAGATTGGAGATTAGACAAAGAATCATTAGTTAGGTTGTGGGTGGGACACGGATGCCTTGATCAACCAAGTGGCTATCAAAATGAAGAAGATGTAGGTGATGAGTACTTTTCTATGTTATTGCAAAGATGTTTTTTACAAGACGTCAAGAGGGACAGATATGGTGAAATTTATGAATGTAAGATGCATGATTTGATCCATAATCTTGCACAAGAAGTAGCTGGTAAAGAGACCATTTTATTAGATTCTTCTAAAGTCCTCTTTAGCAGGAGAAATATTCATCTCTCATTTAAAACTAATGGACATGCCCTCTTGACTAGTATTATTAATCAATTGGGTGAGATGAAGACACTGCGTACTTTTATATATCTTGGGAGGGGTTGGAGACATTCTGCAGTTGACGGAATCAAATGTCATTGCAATCTGTTCACACCTAAAAAGATTGAGGGTATTGGATTTGTGTTACAGTTCTATCAGTACTTTACCAGATACTGTGTGTAATCTGTCACACTTAAGGGATCTTAATCTTTCTTTTAATATAAATTTAACGGTTCTCCCTAATTCAATTACCAAACTTTACAACTTGCAAGTGCTGAATTTAGATAATACTAGTGTAAGGGAGCTGCCGTTAGACACAAGGAAACTTGTCAATCTTAGGCACCTGTCTCTTCGTTGGTGCAGCTGTTTGAGGCATATGCCCCCGGGCTTGGATACTTTGACAAGTCTGCATACTTTAACTTCGTTTGTGGTGGGAAAGGAAGTGCCTGACGAGGGTAATATAGGTAAGCTGAGAGACCTCAATTCTCTTGTTAACCTGAGAGGTAAACTCAAGATCATATTCAATAATTATTCCACTTGTGATGTGGCAAACTATCGGGAAGTAGAGTTATTAACGGCAGTCTGTCTTAAGAATTTGAGCATACAATTTAGTGATCAAGGAGGTATTGATGAATCTTTATTGGCCTGTCTTAAACCTCGGGGTAAACTCACAAGAATTAAACTCGAGAGTTATAAAGGGTTCAGATTACCTAGTTGGGCCAAGTCCTTAGCGTCTTCACTTCCGAACCTTGTTAAAATAAACTTGACGAATTTTGATGGCATAGAAATTCTCCCTTCATTGAGTCGACTTCGTCACCTCAAATGTCTTAAACTATGGGGTATGCCCAATGTGGAGTTTATGGAGAGTGAGGTAGTTGTCGGTCCTGCATATGACGAGTTAATATTTTATCCATCCTTGGAGAGGCTTGTCCTGTGTAAATTTCCAAAGCTGAAGGGATGGTGGAGCGAGGACATAAACTGCGGGACAGGAAAAGTGGGTTCCTCTTCCGCGGCTGTCCCATCATTTCCCTCTCTAAGTGAGTTGGAATTGAACGGTTGTCCAAGCTTGACAAGTTTACCTTCATGTTCAAAACTATGTACTCTATATTTGCATAAATGTCACGGAACACTGACCTTCTCGGAGAATAAAAGATCGCTTTCAGGTGATTCGACAATAGGCCCATCATCCAGCATGCCTTCTGGTATCCCCTTGTTATACATGGAGAATGTGACGACAGACAACATTGGAATGCTTGATTACTTGTTTGAGAAGTATCCAAAGGGTATTCATTTTCTGTGTATTCAGCATTATGAGGGGGAAAGTTTGTCGACCTTAGCAGAAAAGTGCATAGAGCACTCCCCTTGTATTAAAGAGCTGGAAATATGGGACTGCCCAAACCTGATGAGTTTGTCAGGAGTGGTAAAGCACATTACTAACATGCAGAGGCTGGCCATAGGGAGATGTAAAAACATGGAATTGGAAAACAATATAGTAGAAGCAGCGACCGTGACGACGTCATTGGAATCCCTTCACTTGCTCTCTCACTTGAGCTTCTATTCTCTCCCAAAGTTGATAAATCTGCCAAAGGAGCTTCAGTACTTGACTTCCCTTCAATCGTTAAGGATAAACGACTGTGAAAACTTGGAAGCGCTGCCGGAATGGATCAACAACCTCACATCCTTGATAACACTAGAAGTTCAGAGATGCCACAAACTGAAATCCTTGCCAGAAGCAATCGCACACATGCCTGCTCTTGAAACTTTTGACATTTATGGCTGTGAGAACCTTAGAAGAAGATGCCGGCAACCAGATGGTGAAGACTGGCCCAAACTACGGCACATTCCCCGTTTAATTGTTCGATAATTGATTAAGAATAAAAGCTGCAAGCATGGGTTTAGCTTTGTAAATAAAACTATCAAGTTTGTAAAGATGATGTTGAAAATGACGATGTATATAGTTTTGTTAAAATCTAAGTTATAAGATTTGATATGTTGGAATTGGTTACCCTGTCATCAATGAGTCAACTTCTCCAGCTCAAATATCTTTAACTCGGAGATGTGCCTAATGTGGAGTTTATGGCGAGTAATGTAATTGTTTGTCCTTCATATGTTGAGTTAGTTACTAATTTCTCACCCTTAGAGGGGCTTGAGCTGTGTCGATTTCCGAACTTGAAAGGTTGCTGGAAGGAACAGATATGCAGGGTGACAGCAGAAGTGTGTACCTCTTATGTGGCTGTCCCTTCATTTCCCTTTCTACGTCGATTAATATTGAATGATTGCCCAAGTTTGACAACTTTACCTTCATGTCAAAATCTGCCAAAGGAGTTTCAGTACTTAACCTCCCTAATCCATGGTGATAGGCAAATGTTCAAACTTAGAAGCCCTGCCGGAATGGCTTGATTGCTCCAATGTGTTCTTTTCAGTACTGTTTTAGTCTTTGAAGTGATTTTTCCACTTGCAGCTGTCAAAATTTGATTAATTCAAACTTTGATTTTGTAAAAGTTTGTGTACTCCGAATTAGATTTTGTACTCTATGTATACCGACTAAGGCGGAGCAAAACCGGATATCCAATCCGGATTTCAAAACCCGGTCGGATATCTGAATTTAAAATTTATTTTTTTCTGATCCACATCCGATCCGAATAATTAGGATATCTGAAAATCCGGAATCCGAAAATTAAGAGATCCAGATTTCGGAAACCGGATTCGATCCAGATTTAAATTTACGGTAAAAATTTCACTAAGGCTAATGGTATTGGGCTATTGGCAGACTAAAACTAAAGACAATGTCGGTCCATTTCGCATTTTGCAACCCCACTAAAAAAGGTAACGTCTTCAATCGCATAAATTACAAGTCTCTATTGCATAGGTTACAAGTCTTTATTGCATAAATTACAAGTTTTTATTGCAAATTTTAAAACTAGTATAAAAATTGCATAAAGTAAACATAAAGTTCTTTTTATTTTTTTTATATATATAAAATTTTAAAATCCTGATTGGATCGGTTTTAAGAAAATCACAATCCACATCCGCTCCAGTTTATTCGGAAAAAATCGGATCGGATATCCAATTTAAATGATATCCATATATTTGAAAAAAATCGGATTGGATATCCATATGTGTATAACAATTACCAAGTGTCCAAGTCATTTCTATATGTTTTTACACATTGTTTTATAGGACCATTTTTAGCAAAAGACTAGCCTAATGGCACAAAGCCCAACTAAGTAAGTTAATTTATTTGTAAATGTTATGAAACATTAATAAGTATGGATGTCCATTGGGCATCTATCCAGTATATAATATGGAACCGCCTTCCCTTTCTCAATCTATTTGCTTATTTCTCTCTAAGTTCCCTCAATTATTTCTTCTCTATTTCTTATTCTATAATACGTTATCAGCACGAGACTCTATCCAACTAGATCCAAAAAGTACATCATCTAAAAGACCGGCTACTCAAATAATATAGGTAGGTATGTTTCTTGCAATTCAGGATAACTTTTACCGTCTGGGCAAAAAATTGGCATCGAGTAGTTTTAACTTTGTATTGAAAAGAAAAATTCAGTTTAATTATTCATCATTAAGACTAAATGTATGGCTAATCCAATGATTCATGATTATGTATCCCTTTTATAGAACACCGCTCGCATGATCCTATTGCACACAAGTTTATGTGTCAATCAAAATTTATTAAACATCATAAATCCACATCTATGAATGTTATCACCCGTATGGACTATTTTTACCAAATGGTGATAAGAAATATCATCATATTATCTCTTGTTTTTTTTTCATCGTAGTCTTTTTCTATATACTCTTATTACTTGCCTATGTGTCAATATACTTTAAAATTTGACAAACTGGTGAAGCGGTAATTTAACTTATACAATCTCCATATCTATCTAATGTGACATAGTCTCATATCTATTTAATTGAGACGATCTCATATCTTTTTAACACGAGATGATCGTCATCATAATTTAAGATGATCATTTATCGATTTAATGTGAGAACGATCTCATATCTATTTAATTGAGACGGTCTCCTATCGATTTATACAAAATAGTCTCTAACTATTTAATTCAATACGATCTCATATCCATTTAATTGAGACGATCTCATATCTATTTAATTGATACGAGTTCCTATCTAATTAATTTTAGACGATCTCACATCTATATAACATGAGACACGATCGTCATTATAATTTAAGACGATCTTCTATCAATATAATATGAGACATTCTCATATCATTTTAACGTGAGAACGATCCCTTATCAATTTAATCCATATCCTATCAATTTAATGTGAGACGGTCTCGTATCATAATAATTTAAGATGATCTTTTATCAGTTTCGTGAAAATCCATCTCCTATCTTGTCATTTTACTATAAATTTAAATGGAGACTAATTTATTATGGAGTAATCTTACCCATATTATTTATTTTTATTACCTCAATGAAAAGTCAAATTTTCCACAGACTTAAATATTATTCGTCATACGGAGTAATTGTTAACACTATTAAGACGGCAAACTAATGGTTACTCAAAATGAATAACTTCGTCGTCATTTCCCAAAGGGATAGTAATGAATATTTTTTCACCAAAATACAAAAAAAAATAAAAAAAATTGAACATGCTTTCTAATAATTAAGAATTTTAGGATTAATATTTGATCAATTATTTTGACTTTTAATAATACTAAATATATTTAATTTAGTAAATTTCATTATTAAAAATAAGATATGTCTAATAAAAACTTATGAAGCCTATTTGCTATATTTATAAATCAAAGGATTTAATTATACATAATATCAAATTTATGAGGATAATTTGCTATATTTTCCATTCTTTTTATAATTCTAGTTCTAATTCGCTTGCACCTTTTGATATCATCCAAGGGCTCGCTTGAAATGGGAGTAATTATTAAGGGAGTAATAGAGTTTAAATGAACTAGAAAATGGAGAAAAGTGATGGAGGTTGGAGATAGAAATGGAGGAAGATAGTGTAATAGTTTATCCATTAAGGGGGTAATAATTACCCACCTCCCCCTCAGGTAATGCATTACCTCCATATGGAGGTAACAATTCCTCCCTCACCACCTCTTTCCACCCTCTATTAGTGTAAATATGTAAATATTTTATACCGTAGTTTCCGTATTATATTTAGCCTTGTAATTAGGTAACGTATATGGACTCGATATTGTAAATTCTCTAGTATATATACAACGTAATGCTAATCACCCTAAGTAGGGGATTACAAACTAATATGGTATCAGCTAGGTTAAACTAAAAACAAACCCTAGACGATCGCCTCCCTGCTTCGGCTGTCATCTTCTTCCTCTCGACTGTCCAATCTCCGCAGTCACACACCCCATCTCGATGGGAGACAAACACGAAAACACATCATCATCTAAGCCTTCCCTCCATCCCGTGTACACAGTCTCGAATATTCAACACAAGATCCGTGTTCTCGACGGAACCAAGGTCACATACGCGTCATGGGTTCGCCTATTTACGCTTCACGCCAAGGCATACAAAGTTCTATCCCATATCGGCGGTACCGCTCCACCCGCGTCTACTGCCGAAAACTATGCTGATTGGTGTGAAATTGATGCTCACTTCCTCCAATGGATCTACGGAACGATGTGCGATGACCTACTTCCCCGAGTCCTTGAAGACGAATCCACGGCATACGAGGCATGGCAACGTGTTTCAGCAATTTTTCTTAGCAACAAGGGGGCGCGCGCCGCCGCATTGGAAAGCGAATTTAACAATCTCAAACTCGCCAATTTGCCATCCCTTGACGCATACTGCCAGAAGTTGAAGGACCTTGCTGGCCAATTAAAAGACGTCGACGCGGCTGTAAGCGATAAGCGGCTCGTTTTGCAACTCGTTCGAGGTCTACCTTCATCCTACGACACTGTCGCATCCTTCATCAACCAATCTCTACCCTCTTTTGAAACCGCAAGGAGTATGTTAGAGTTGGAATTGAATAGGCAAAGTGCCCAAGAAGAATCCTCTGCCTCCGAGGCATTGGTTATTTCGAATCCTCCGTCTTCTGATTCGTCGGGGTGGAGTGACAAGTCCAAACAGTCTCAACAGGCGCCTCGTAACTCAAATTATCGAGGTAATAATTATGATCCAAATTTTAATTCAAATAATTATAACCGTCATCGTGACAATCGCAGCAACAATACTGGTAAGCCACGCCCTTCCTCTGGTTCGCAAAGTTTTGGTTCTCAAAATTCTGGTTCGACGAACTCGGTCGTGTCGTGGCCGCCTGCTGCTGGTCTGTGGCCCTACCCCTGGACTCCGCCACCATGTCCCTATCCCACCTATCCAGGGTGGTCCCAACCGTGGCAAATGTGGGGTGCACCACGCTCAATGAGGCCTGCTGGCCGTGGCTCCACGGGTCAGGCCCATGTTGCTGAAGCCGAGACTCCTCAGCTCACAGATATTGGACAGGCCTTGCACGCATTGGGGTTGCAACAACCGGCCGAAGGCCCTTGGTTTATGGACACTGGCGCCTCGTCTCATCTGACATCTGACGCAGGTACACTGATTTCTCCTTCTAGTGCTAGCAATATTCGTTCTATTTTAGTTGGTAATGGTAATAGTATTCCAGTTCGTGCTTCGGGTACCTCGACTTTACCTGCCAAAGACCGCACTTTATTTCTTACCAATGTCCTATACACATCCCATATAATTAAAAATTTAATATCTGTCCGACAATTTACAAAAGATAACAATGTATCCGTTGAGTTTGACCCGTTTGGTTTTTCTGTGAAGGACCTTCAGAGTGGGACTACGTTCATGAGGAGTGACAGTAATGGCGAGCTTTACCCCGTATCTTCCGAGTCCAAGTCTTCCTCTCCGGTCCAATATAGTTTTCTCACCCATTCCAGTGATGTTTGGCACAGTAGTCTTGGTCATCCCGGTCAAACATTCTTGACTTCTTAGGAGTCGATCTTTTATTAATTGCAATAAGGAGTCGAATAATAATAGTCTTTGTCATTCTTGTCAGATTAGTAAACACAAACGATTGCCATTTAATGATTCTACTTCTGCTACATTTGCTCCGTTTGATATTATCCATGTTGATCTGTGGACAAGTCCAGTTTTGAGTAAAAGTAATTACAAATACTATCTTGTGCTTATTGATAATTTTACGCAATTTGTTTGGGTTTATCCTTTAACTGCTAAATCTGAGGTCTATCACAAATTCACTCAATTCGCGTCCTATGTTCGCACTCAATTTCACAGCCCCATTAAACAATTTCAATGCGATTTAGGCCGGGAATTTGACAATAACTCATTCAAAGAATTCGCTAATAACAACGGTCTATTATTCCGTTTCTCATGTCCACAAACTTCCCCTCAAAATGGTAAAGCTGAGCGTATGATTCGTCGATTAAATGAAATAGTCCTAGCTCTTCTTTATCACGCCTCTGTCCCTCCTTCCTACTGGGTCGATGCCCTTCATGCTGCTGTCCACCTCCACAACATTCTACCTACAAAAACTCTCCGCTTCCGCTCTCCTACCTCTGTCCTTTTTTCGAAGGAACCATCATACGACCATCTCCGTGTGTTTGGGTGTGCTTGTTACCCAAATTTGTCCGCTCAACGTCCACACAAATTAGCTCCTAGATCCATTCGGTGTGTCTTCCTTGGCTACCCTTCCCAACACCGCGGGTACCGATGTATTGATTTAAACACGGGTAAGCTCTACATTTCGCGCCATGTCACTTTTGATGAATCGAAGTTTCCATTTGCAGAGGTCCCTCGTGATAAACCCGAGTCCTACTCCTTCCTTGATATTGCGTATGCTGTTCAGCAAGTGTGTTTGTTTATGCATGCTCCAAGAGAACCTCATCTCCATTTTTTGAAGCGCTTGCTCCGCTATGTGAAAGGTACACTTGCTCATGGTCTTACTCTTTCCCAGTCTCGTTCTTTATCCATTACAGCATATTCTGATGCCGATTGGAGTGGGTGTCCTAATTCCCGTCGATCGACATCTGGCTATTGTGTTTTCTTGGGAGACAATATTGTTTCATGGTCCTCTAAACGTCAACCGACTATCTCCCGGTCTAGTGCCGAGGCCGAATATCGTGGGGTTGCTAATGCCGTTGCTGAGACTAGTTGGCTCCGCAATTTATTGTGTGAATTACATGTTCCTATCTCTCGTGCTACTCTGGTTTTTTGTGACAATGTTTCTGCGGTTTATTTGGCTGGCAACCCGGTTCAACATCAGCGCACTAAGCATATTGAGATTGATATCCATTTTGTGCGTGAGAAAGTTCAAGCTGGTTTGGTTCGTGTCCTTCATGTCCCTTCTGCGCATCAATATGCCGATATTTTTACAAAGGGGCTTCCCCGGTATTTGTTTACTCGGTTTAAATCCAGTTTGAGCGTCCGCCCTCCTCCCGCTCCAACTGTGGGGGCGTATTAGTGTAAATATGTAAATATTTTATACCGTAGTTTCCGTATTATATTTAGCCTTATAATTAGGTAACGTATATGGACTCGATATTGTAAATTCTCTAGTATATATACAACGTAATGCTAATCACCCTAAGTAGGGGATTACAAACTAATACCCTCCACAACCACCACAAATCACCAATCTCCTTTCATTTCTTCTTATTTTAGCCTCTATTACTCCCTCAATAATTACTATCATTCCAAGCGAGCCCTAAAAATTTATATGGACTAATCCGGCTTACGAGAAAAGTGGGTACACATATTACATACGGAGTAGTTCTCATTGATAATCACCACAATATGATTGGATTTATCCGTGAAAATTAATAAAAAGCTTTTATGGGTATGTTGAGTTTTGATACACAAGTAGCGGTCATTTCAAATTCGGATGGCGGCAGAGAGTAGTTGATACGTTGACTCTTGAAACACAAGTAACAGTCATTTCAAATTTTTATGTTTACGGGTAGAGCTAACAAGTCTGACTCGACTCGACTCGACTCGATTATCAATGACCAAACTCAAGCCATGCCCGACTCCATATTGACCCGATCTGATATTTATCCGAATAAATTGATGACCTGATAATTATGAATCTTAATATTGATAATAGTGAAAGTGATTTAGGGTTCAGATTAATATGTTTGACCCGAACTTGATACGACCCAATTCGACTTAACCCGTCCAAAATCCAACCCGAATGACTCAACTACTACCTTTATATTACAGGTCTAGGTCCTAGAAAAATGACCGATACGGACGGATACGGAGGGAGTATATGTCAATTCAATTGGTCTCCCTTGTGACGGGTTACCATTTGTGACGGATATTTTGTGAGAAAAAATGGTAATAAAATGGGTTAGTGGAGAAAGGGGACCACATAAATAGTATTGCAGAGAGAGAAAAAGTGAGTACATTGTGAGGTAAAATGGTATCCGTCTTCAGCTTATGACGGATATGTCATGTCTTCAATTAGAATTTGTGATGTCAATTATTATCCAACATGGCATGCAATTTGGACTTGAATGTCATCCACATTCTACAATCTGGAATATTAAACTTGATCACAAATTCTCATTATAGACGGACACTATCCGTCTATACGTATAGACGGATACCATTTCCCCTCACAAATCACCCATTTGCCATAAAGTGGAAAGCACATGGGGGGTGCCCCACCTTGTCCCCCCTACCCATTTTATTAGAGGTCTTTACCCGATTGTTCGCCCCACCCGTCTATACCAAGACCTATTGAAACTTGATAGTCAAAGATCAATAGTCAAAGCCTAATGCTATCATCACTTACGTCATAATTTGGCAATTTGGTGCGATGGTCCTTATTTTTTGCAACCTATATATACTATTTCAAATCATTCACTATACATAGCATACAAACAATAATAATAATGCAAGAAATCAAAGTGTATGGTGTATGGGGTAGTCCATTTAGCAGGAGGGTTGAAATAGCCCTTAAAATGAAGGGACTTGATTATGAATTTATTGAGGAAGATCTTGATAACAAAAGCGAGCAACTACTTATGTATAACCCTGTCCATAAGAAAATCCCGGTGCTTGTCCATAACGGTAAACCCGTCGTGGAATCGTCACTAATTATGGAATATATTGACGAGACTTGGAACGAGAATGGATCCCGGCTCCTGCCTATAGACCCTTATGAGTGAGCTCAAGTTCGGTTTTGGGCCAAATTTATCGATGACAAGGTAATTTAATTTAAATGATCACTTATTATATACTCTGTCCATTTTTAGTTTGACAAGTCGGATCTACATAGTATAAAAGCTGAGTTTTTTCTTGACTTTGATTAGCTGCTAAGTTTTTACATGTGGGTCCCCCTATATTTTCTTATTCTATTCCCTCTATTTTTTTATATATGACTTTCTCACATTTCGAGACACTCCCTTCTCTCTTCAATATCTCTTAAAATATAAGACTAAATATTATGATATGTATACTCATATGAAATAGTTTTTCGTAAGGAATTTAATGGTACCATTTTTATATTTTTTGAACAAATATATTTTTGTAAATATTAAAGTCAAAGGCTTACCTCGTAAATGCAAAACGTCATATATAAAAAAGTGGAGGGAGTATTTAATTACTCTCTCTCCTCAACACAATTCCTATTTTTATCTCATATTCCTATTTTAGTTACTTATGTTAAAAATAAGTTAAAATATCACAATTTACATAAAATATTGCAATTTAGATACATTGAACGAGCCTAACATGTCAAATACCTTTAATATAATTTTAATAAAATACGGTTGTATATTATTTAATATTCTAATCTAATATTTATCAAATATTCAAATCTCCAAATATGGACTATTTATTTTATCACGGTATTGAACATTTAATCACGCTCAATTATATATTCATGTATCTAATAATAGCGCCTGCTATTACAACCCGTACATTTTTTACACGGATATAAAACTAGTTTTGATATTGTAATTTGGAGCATGCAGATAGTGGCTTCAGTAACAACAGTACTGTTGAGGCAAGGTGAAGATAGCGAAAAAGCAAAAGAAGAAATGGAAGAGGTCCTTAAGGTTGTTGAGAGCGAGATCACAAAAAGAGATTTATTTGGTGGAGAGAAAATTAGTTTCTTGGACATCATAGGATTACTTATTGCATATTGGATACCAATTATTCAAGATGTTTCGGGTAACTATGTTCTCACAAGGGAGAAGTTCCCAGGGATTTATGAATGGGCTGATCAATTGTTAGACGATGCGTTCATCAAGGAGAACTTGCCCGATAAGGCCAAATTGCTCGCAATGTTACGAGCTCGTTTCGGGGTTAAAGCTTGACCAAATCCCCTTATACTAAAAGAATAAGAGATTTCTCAAATTTTTCCGCGCAAATGAATTTGACTATAAGTGGACTTTCATCATATCATATCTGTAATTGAGCTTTTATTTTATCATATTTGTAATTGGGCTTTCATTATATTATATCTACAATTGGATTATATTGAACTTTCTCTTTTCCACGGATTAATGCAAAACATTAATAATAATTAATTTTACAATTAAATTTCAAATTGACTTAAATATCAGTTGTATAATTGTTATTTTCTTTAATATTCATATCTGAAAAACCGCGCATTCGCGTGAGATCTATACTAGTGTTTCTATTAATTCAAGTTCATATACAATAGTATTATCATATCATATTATATGTGATGTTCTTTTTTACGATAAATAAAAATAATAAAGCACTTATGTATTGGAATTTTCCTTTTTATAAGAAACATAATTCAAAATGAACTCGTGACAATTACATTTCTTAAACGTACTCCATCATATTGTCAGTACGTTTCGATCAAATCAAAGGCAATTTCCGTTACTATTTGTTTTCCTATGAAAATAAACAAGAGTTCCGGGACACTCATTTTCTCAGGTTAACAGCTATTTTCAAGACCGTCTTTTAGTCATACGGATAGTTTTATACGGCGATGTCTAAGGTCACAAGTAAGCGAGGTTTGAATATTATAAGTCACAATAGTAACAAGTGTACTTCAAATACAAGAACTATTTTTTTTTTTTTTTTGTTTGCTAAAATGTAAGCTTTATCATTAATGATCAAATATGTTAGAGAATTAGGGTTTAGGCTATGACGGCTATCGTCTACAGTTTAGTTTATTAGTCTTTCATTATATAAAGACACATGTATTGAATCAGAAACAGATCATTCAATAATACAATTATTCTCTTATGAAATATATATCTCTCTCCTAGAATTCTACATGGTATCATAGCCTATTTCTTGAGGATTCTAGAAATCGTTTCCGCATCCCACCGGTAAGATACTCAATCAAAAACACGTATTAAATAATTAAAAAAAAATTGGCATCCCCAAAATGGTATTAAATAATAAAAAAAAAAAAAAAATTGGCATCCCCAAAATGGTCTACGGCAGTAATAGTTTTAAGGATTCAAAAGCTAGTTGTTTTTGCTACCCAAATAATTGCCTAACATCCATGATTCCGGAATTGCTGCAACAAATACAAAAACAAAGAAATAATTCTTTCTTTTCCTTTGAAATTTGATTAATCGTCTTTTATTTCGTTTAAGGTGGTATTTTAATTATTTATTTGGAGTTCGAAAAGCTTAACGTTCTCCAAATCTTGACATTGACGGATAATTTTCCATTTTACCGATATTTGTCAGGTTCGATTAGTGTTCCTGCAAATTAACTCATATTCGACAAGTCCGAAAAATTTAACGTTCTTGTTCGAAGAAAATTTCTAACGAGTCTTATGGTTGAAAAAACTAAAACAAAGACCTGGGCATGAAAAATAGAAAAAGAAAAAACTGGGCCAAAAAATTGCAGTTGGACAAAAGACTTAAAAAAAATTCAATCTGCCTGAATAGGGACCTCACATGTGAGGGGGAGTGTCAAGATACAACTCACCCATGATAAAGGCACATGTGAGTATCCCACATTGGAAAAAGAGGAGAGAGTTGTCTATCATATAAACCAAGGAGTTACTCCACCCATCGCCAATTGGTTTTGGGATGGAACCTCCTCGGACTTATAAGCCGGACTCTCTCTCCTCCATACGAGTGCGGCCCAGGTCCGATAACAGAACTTATCAAAATACGCAGTTTTACATCACATACTGTTGAGCATATACAATTTCTTCTTCAACATAAGAGACAATTTTACCCTTAACCATGCCATAAAAAATGCTATGTCAAAGCTGAGGGACACCAAACAGCCTTAGTCCACACCACATTAGGTCTTCTAGTCCTAAGCCTGCCAATTGTAACAACCCTTGACAGAGTACTCACCAGTTACCCAGTCATTATCAACAAAGCCATCCTAAATCTGGTCCCTGACATAGCAGACCCTCCTCTAATGCGAACATGATTTTACTAGGAAGAACCTTTTAAATATACATAATCTACCCATTGAACCCATATCTTATATGATTTCCTTGCTAATTGTTTTGGCAGGCTTTTTACTGATCTAGAGCGTCCTGCCAGAGATTTATATGTAGGGTGATCTAACTCAAACAACTCGCCTGATTGGTATAATTAAGTGCAAAATGAACTAATAAACAATGACACAAAGATTTTTTTATACGTGGAAAAACCCTGGGAATAAGGGAAAAAACCACGGGCATCAAGCCAGGAGTGATTGTTACTTTGGTTTTAGATAGCCTGACAGAGTATTGTTATATCAGGCGTGACAGGCGAATATATAGGTTAAGAATACAAAAATATAAGTAAAAGTGAGGGTATATCTGATGATCTCTCTCCTCTTCTCTTCTTTTCTATTTATAGCTGATCTCTTCCTCCTTCTTATGCCGTTTAGGGTTTCCTGGTAAATAGGGAATGTGCCCTATTTACCCGGAGGTGGTTGCCTCTTTATTAGCCGTTGTTTTGACTGCTTCCTATATTATAGCTTTCTGGAATTGGTCTTCCTTTTTTGTAGGGAACATATATCAACTGCCTATTTGTCGCCTGCAGTGGCCTGGTGCTTTTCCTTTTTAGGCTGCTGGTTATCTTTCGCCTGTCTTTCATCAACTCCTGCTTGGTGCCTATCCGTGTTGAATCAATGCCTGGTTTCAGATATCTTTTGCCTGGAAGTTGTCCTTGGCTGTTGCCTGGCCTATATCAAGTCAGGCAGGATAATTTAGGGCCCAACAATTGCCCCTTATTTGCTTATTCCATTATTGGGTCTGGCCAGGAATGAGGAGATAAAAATTTGGGCCAGGCAAGTGATTTGTGCAGGGACTTTTTATCGGATTTAGAATTGGTGTTTGGTTCAACTTCTTGTAACGGTTATTTGTCATTAATAGGGTAGGTTCACAAAACCCTAGGAGAGTCATGATTAGTCTATACCACTTGCTTTTCTAGCCGTTTTAGGATTTGCGGTTATAAATAGCCTTCCTTAGCCGTGATTGTTTCCACATCTCAATCTCCAAATTTCTTCTTTCCCTTTCTGAAAAATTCTCTCTTTGAAAAATTCATCTTCCAGAAAAAATAAGATATGGCTGGTGGCAGGAGAAGGACAACGACTTCAAAAGCTCTGCCGAGGCCGAAAAAGTTCTGTTGAAGTTGAAATGGTTTCTGCCGAGGTTGAGGGGGTCCCCGATATCATCCCCGAGGATGATGTGGTGGAGGTTGTTGCTCCTCCGGAGGTTCTCCATGTCTTATAAGGGGGTTGAGTATTCTCCTAATAAGGCTTTGGCGGCTTCTTTTCAAGAAGCCAATCAACCAAACTCGCTTTTGAGCATTATATAAAGGGCAGGAGTCTTATTCCTCATGGGGCCGAGGTTTGGATTCCCGAGAGCGGTCTGTCGGGGCTAATTGGAGTAGCCCGGGTTGGTTCTGTATTTTTGAGTGGGCGTTCGGGGTGGCGGTCGCTTCCCTTTCTCCTTTTATGACTGAGGTGGTTAGGGCTATTAGGGTTCCTCCGTTTCAACTCATGCCAATGGTTTGGAAAATTGTCCATTCTATTGAGCATTTATGTTCTAAGCATAAATTGGTTATTACCCTGGATGATTTCAAGAATGTTTATCACCGAAGAGTCATTCTCTTGGGAGGTTCAATTTTCGAGTCTGGTCAAAGATGGCTCACCTGATTACCAACTTTGATTCAGGGGATGATAAGGGATGGGCTCAAACTTATATGTTTATCAAGGTGATTCAATTGCCCCCCGACCTGGACTATCC
Organism: Silene latifolia; assembly: GCF_048544455.1. Lineage (NCBI taxonomy): Eukaryota > Viridiplantae > Streptophyta > Magnoliopsida > Caryophyllales > Caryophyllaceae > Silene > Silene latifolia. The sequence goes on along the minus strand of NC_133528.1, from coordinate 136,944,554 downwards.
GAATTACCCAAATTGTTGAAGGAGGTAACTTTCTTTCCTGCATTATTTTTGGTTTGCTAATAATATGTTTTGGAGAGTTTACTTACTTTGCCCGTGCTTTCTTTTAGTAAATGATTGGGTGAATGATCCCGATCTTTGAGGGGTGGCACGGACCGGATAGCGGCGTTTATGGCGTTGCCTGAAGAGGAGAGGGCTTGGCCTCGCCTGTCAGGGCAAGCTTCTATGCCTCGTTTTAAGAAGGCTAAGTTGAGTACGTATAAGCCTGTAAAGAGCACTAAGGTTCCAGGGGCATCTTCGTCGGGGAGTAAGTTCTTCCGCTTATTTTTTGTCATTCTGTTTCTGTATTGGATTCATGCTTATATTGCTTGATTTAGAAACTCGTCGTGCGGCTACCGGGGCTTCGCGAAATTGCTAGTTTTGTCTGTCTTTGGTGAAGGCGGGGGTCTCCCAGATTACAGGGGGGAGAAGTCAAAGAGCAAAGAGGCAACGGGAAGTGACAAAGTCTTTGTTCACGTTCGGAACCCGTGCAGGAGGTTCAGTTGGCGTCTCCTGAAAAGATTGTGGATGATAGTGACCGTCCTGAGAAGAGGAAGAGAGTGGATGAGTCTAGGGGAGTTCATGAGGTCAGGGGGGTCAGGGCTCGTATGGATGAGGTCCAGTTTGCCAAGGATCAAATTCAGGCTCAGGCTTTTGTGGTTGATGATCCCTATTTCAAGTACCAGGTAGAGGAAGCTTCCGCCCGTGCTTTGGCTGCTATGTATCGTTCCAGGGACTATGCTGCCAACCTGATTACCATGCTTCAGGAGGTATATATTGTCTTTGTTTGTTGTGGGTTTTTGTGTGTTTTCTTTTTTGTGGCTTAGATAGGCATTTTTCTTTTGTTTTAGAATGTTAATGATGTGCTTTGAGGAGCGCTTTGTCAACTGGAATCAGCCCATGGTCTAAAAAATGCCTTGGATTGGGAGGTACAAATCTTGAAAAAGATGCTTTGACAAGTTTAAAGCTGAGTTGGAGGTGTCCAAGGCTGAGAATCATTCTTTGAAGGAGGATAATGAGGCAGGGAAGGCTCGGTTGCTGGTGGAGTCTTCTAAGCTGAAGTCTGCTCAGGATGCCCTGAAAGCTCTTCAGGCTAAGTTTGATATTGCTCAAGAAGAGTTGAAGGCTGAAAAGCAGGCTATGCGGGAGCGATTAAAAGTAAATGAAGAATTGGTCAGAGAGAGGATGAGGTCCAGGCTAGGTATAAAGATGTTGCACTGTATTTCTTTGGCAAGGGCCGTGTGGATGCTATGAAAGAGCCTGCTGAAGTCAGGCCTTTTTGGAATCCTGATCAGGAGTTGGCTGATTTGAATACCACTTATCCTGAGCTTTGTAAGTTGCATGCTGACGAGGAAGTGGACTCTCCTTCATCCAAAGGGAAAAATAGTGATGCTGAAGAGGAGGGAGATGAAGAAGAGGAGGCTGCTGATGAGGGATTGGCTCTCACTCATCGTGTCCAAGGCGGGCTAGTTTGATTTTTTCTGTTGTGGAATTTTGTGTTGTTTTGGCCTATTCAGGGGGGGATGTTCCCTGAACAAATAATTTAGGATTTGTTTTTGTTTTTGTTGGCTTTTCCTGGATAAACGGTTTGTTGCCTGGGAAGGGTGTATTCCTGGGTAGGTTTTAATATATATCCTTTCTTCTCTTGATTTTCTTGCTGTGTTTGACTGGAATTTGTACCTGTACATTCATGTGATTTTTTTGTTAGAGTAATGCCTGTCAGGAGGGCTTATGGCCCTCATTCATGTGTTTATGGGGAATAGTGGCTCTATCTGCCTGTCAGGAGGGCTTTTGAGAATGAGGGTGGTTGCCGGTCAGGAGGGCTTATGGCCCTCAGCCTGTCAGGGGGGCTTCTTTGACAAGTACTATGGTCTATTCCACCTTTGTACTTATCTTTTTATGTACTAAGCTCAGTTTAATTTTCGGGTCAGGCAGGCAGGTGCCAAATTAGAGCATTTTTAGAAATGCTGTTCAGGTTGGGTGGAGTGGCCCTCAATCCTGAACATTTGTTTAAGCCTAAAGTGTAACATATAATAAGTGAAAAGAAGGCGTAAAACAAATTTTCAGGATTTAAAATAAAGTTTTAGGTGAAGCTAAGAATAACAGGCAAGCAACTTTTAGCACATAGCAGGAAGTTCTATTGACATGTATATAGGATAGGTAGTTTTACCTGCTTCTCGGATATGAAATAGTTTTAAGTGGGAAATGTTCCAAGATCTGGGGATCATTTCTCCTTCCAAAGTTTGTAGCCTGTAAGCTCCTTGTCCCACTATTGAATCAATTAAGTACGGGCCTTCCCATGTAGGGGCTAGTTTGCCTGCGTTCTTTTCTCTGGTGTTAGGGAAAACTTTCCTTAGTACCAGGCCTCCTTCTTTGAATACTCTGATGTTGACATTTTTGTTGTAACTTCTGGCGACTGCCTGTTGGTAGGCGGCTATCCTGACTTTGGCTGCATCCCTTAGTTCTTCTGTTAAGAGTAGGTTATCCTGTAATAGGGGCCTGTTCTCTTCTATTGTGTTTAGGTCGCTTCCGTAGTTGGCACATGAATTTCTCTTTGGTATTATCGCTTGACCATAGACCAGGGAATATGGTGTCCGGCCCGTGGCTGTTTTGGGTGTGGTCTGTCGCCCATAGGACTAGGGGAGCTCTTCGCCCATCTTCCTTTTCTTCTTTTCACTTTTTCTTCAGTAACCGATTACTACTTTGTTACTTGATTACTCGCTTGGCCGTTGGCTTTAGGCTAGCCTGGTGTAGATGTGACTATATTGATATTCCATTGTGCACAAAAGTTAGGCTGTTCTTTTTTTTCCCACAAATTGTGTACCATTGTCACAGACTATTTACAAGGTATTCCATATCTACATATGATATTCCTTTTGATAAATGATATGACATCTTTTTCTTTGACTTGCCTGTAAGAGTCTGCCTCTATCCATTTGGAAAAGTAGTCAGTCATTGCTAGCATGAAGACTTTTTGTCCAGGCGCCTGAGGTAGCTTGCCTACTATGTCCATGCCCCATTTCATGAATGGCCAGGGGGCTGAGATGGAATGTAGTAGCTCTGATGGTTGATGGATATAAGGGGAATGGATTTGACAGGCTTCACATTTTGAGCTATATGCTATGCAGTCAGCTCTCAGGGTTGACCAGAAGTAGCCTATCCTGAGAATTTTGCTTGCCAGGCTCCTTCCACCTTTATGATTTCCGCAGTATCCATCATGTATGTCTTCTATGACCTGACTGGCTTCATTTGGTTCCAGGCAACGTAAGTAAGGTCCATCCCGAGACTTTTTAAACAAGGTGTTATTTATAATGATATAAGTGGATGCTTTGATTTTCAGGGCCCTTGCTTCGTTTTTATTTGTAGGGAGTATCCCCTGTATGAACCAATCATAGTAAGGTTTAGTCCAGGAGGTAGTATCTTCCTGGATAGGGCAGATTTGTTCAGGCCTTTCTATGGTTGGTTCCAACAGGTGGACGATGGGTATTTTGTCAAACACAGTAGGGCTAAAGTTTGATCCCAGGCTGGCTAGGGCATCCGCCTGGGTATTTAAGTCCCTTGGTATTTGGTCAATGTCAAAGGTTTTGAATTTTTTGCAAAGGTTTTTGACATATTCCAAATAGAGTATCATCTTTGAATCTTTTGCAGCATATACTCCTTTGATTTGATTGGAAATTAAGAGAGAGTCAGTTTTTACCTTGAGATTTGCTACACCGAGTTCTATACATACCTTTAATCCAACAATCAGGGCTTCATATTCAGCCTCATTATTCGTGGCTTTGAATTCACAATTAATAGCCTGTGCAATTAGGTCTCCCTGTGGTGACTTTAGGACTAGTCCTAGGCCAGTGCCTTTCATATTTGTTGCCCCATCTACATGGAGAGTCCATTCCTGGTCTGTCTTTTGGGTGTCAAGAAGATTGACCTCTTTTATGAGGTCTGGTTCTAGGGTAGGACTGAATTCAGCCACGAAGTCTGCTAGTGCCTGAGATTTAATTGCCGTCCTGGGTTCAAAGGTTATATCATAGGTGCTGATTTGTACTGACCATTTTGCCATTCTGCCTGACAACTCAGGCTTTCTCAGGACAGATTTGATAGGCAGGTTGGTTCTTACAATGATTGGGTGACTTTCAAAATAATGTCGAAGTTTAGTGCAGGACATTACTAAAGCAAGTACATATTTTTCAAGTAGGCCATACCTGGTTTCTGCATCTAGGAGACTTTTACTTACATAGTAAACGGATGCTTTGTTGGCCATCAATTTCTTTGGTCGGGACTCCACTTATCTTGTTTCGTGATGAGATAGGTAAACCGTCAGGGGTTCTCCTTTGTTTGGTTTGGCAAGTAGCGGAGGTGTAGTCGGGTATGTTTTGAGCTCCTGGAAGGCCGACTCGTGTTCGTGCAACCATTTGAATGCTTTGTTCTTCCCGAGTAGGTCATAGAATGCCTTGCACCTTGCGATGATCCGGAAATGAATCTATTCAGGGCTGCAACTCGTCTGTCGGTTTTGAATATCTTTGACTGACTTGGGGGATTTCAGTTCTAGTATGGCTCTTATTTGTTCTGGGCTGGCTTCTATTCCTCTTTTGGTCACCATGTACCCCAGGAATTTTCCTGAAGATACTCCAAAGTGGCATTTGGATGGGTTAAGTTTCATATTGAATTCTTCCAGGATCTTAAAGGCTGTCTCCAAGTCCCTGACATGATCTTCAGCTTTCTTTGATTTAACTACCATGTCATCAATATAGATTTCCATGGTGTCTCCTATTTGGTCCTTAAACATTGTATTGACCAGGCGTTGGTATGTTGCCCCCGCATTTTTCGAGGCCAAAGGGCATTCTGTGTAGCAGTATATGCCCCTTTCCGTGATAAATGCAGTATGTTCCTGATCAGATGGGTGCATCTTGATTTGATTGAATCCACTTGAGGCATCCATGAATGTCAGGAGTTCATGCCCTGCTGTAGCATCCACCATTGCGTTTATGTGTGGGAGCGGAAATGGGTCTTTTGGGCAGGCTTTATTGAGGTCTGTGTAATCTACACAAACTCTCCACTTGCCATTCTTCTTTTGTACCACCACTACGTTGGCTAGCCAGCTAGGGTACATGACTTCTCTTATCATCCCCATGTCCAATAGTTTGTCTACTTCTTCATTAATGATAGCATGTCTTTCAGCGGCAAACTTTCTTCTTTTCTGCTGGACAGGCTTATAAGACTCATCAATATTTAGTTTATGTGTAATAATATTGGCATCTATTCCGGTCATATCAAAATGTGACCAGGCAAAACATGAAGATTTACCTTTAAGAAAATTTACTAATTCTGGCCTGATATTATCAGGGACATCAGATCCTACCAGTACGTGCCTGTTAGGGTACTCAGGGTCTAAAATTACTTGATCAGTTTCCATTTTGGTTTCTGCCACATGAGTTGTCTGACAGTCTTTAATTGCTAGGCGAGGGACTTACCTGCCTTGGAAGGTTTCATGACTCAAGATAGCATTCCCGGCGCAGATTTTTGTTCACCTTTTATGGTTGCTACTCCCCATTCTGTTGGTATTTTGATGCATTGGTGATAGGTGGAGGGTATGGCCCTTACGTTGTGGATCCATGGTCTTCCCAATATGGCATTGTAGGATGACAGGCAGTCCAGGACTCCGAATCTTTCGTATGAAGATACTCCTTCCACGTATGCGGGCAGGTGTATTCTCCCAGTGTGTTTCTTGTTTCTCCACTGAATCCCACTAGGACATTAGACTTCTTTATGATTTGGCTTTCATCAATCTTCATTGCTTTAAGGACATCAAGCATGATCAGGTTTACTGAACTGCCTCCATCTACCAGGATTCTCATGACACGTGCAGTCCCTATTTGCATGGTGATCACCAGGCTATCATGGTGGAGGTCTGGAATGCCCTGCATATCAGTGTCGTCAAAAGTAATTTGAGGTAAATTGATAGGTTTAAAAGGAGATTTCATTTTTGACTCCCTGGCAATTTTCTTAGCAAATTTAACTGGTCAGGCCACAAATTTCTGATCCTCCATTGATGAATTTGACTTCATAAATGGGTGGTGCAGGGGGTAAGTCGCGTTGTTGCCTTTCTGTGTTTTTTCTTGTTCCATCGTCTTCCCTGTTCTTTGTTGGCATCAAGTCTTTCAGTTATCCTTTCTTTAGCAGGTAAGCCACTTGTCTCCGTAATCCCAGGCATTCCTCTGTTGTGTGTCCTATGTCCATGTGAAATTCACACCACTTGGTGGTGTCCTTCCTTGAGTTGGGGTTGTCTTACTTCTTTGGCCACTTGACAATGTCTCCCATATGGTCAAGTCTCTTGATCAGTCCTGCAATGTCAACAGAGAAGTTATATTCCTGGACAGGAGGATAAGTATAGGAGTTACCTCGTTGTTCATGTGTATAGTTGACTTCTGATCTGTCAGGTCTCGTGTAGGGAGATTGTCTGCAACTGCTTCCTCTGTGGTGAGAGCTTTTTCTGTTGGTTTTGTCATATCCTGAGTTGTTGTCAGCATTATCTGCCTTATAGCCTTTGTCTTCTTCCAGCCTGATATAGCCTATGGCTAATGCTTGGACATCTTCAAAGGTATGACAGGGCTTCATGGTCATTGCATCGTAGAAGTCACTGTCCAGGGGTAGCCTTTGCCTGAAAGCTTCAACGGCTGTTCCAACATCACATCTGGGGATTGAAACCTTTTATTTGTTGAATCTTGTCATGTAGGATCTGATGGATTCTCCAGGCTTTTGTTTAACCCTGTACAGGTCACTGGATCTCTTTTCTAGTTCCCTGCTGGCCGGCAAACCGATGATTGAAAGAGTTGACCAGTGTCGCAAAGGACTTGATGCTTCCATTTGGTAGGTTTATGTACCATTGCGGGCGTCCGTTCGAGTTGTTCCAAATCCCTTACACATGCGACTTGACGTAGTTCATCGGGAATTGATGCCGCCAAAGATCCTTTGCTTGTAATAGGCAACATGGTTTTGTGGATCTGTGGTTCCATCATAGATTCTCATTGAGGGAATCACAAATTTCTTTGGCGTCTATTTTTGCTATTTCATCCACAAAGGGTGAATCAAAGATAGCTCTCTGGATTTGCTTCTTCAATTGGGGTAGGAACTCCTGGAATCTTTTCAAATCTCTCGTGAAGTTTTTGGATTTCTGGAGCATAGCCATCATAATGGCCGTGTTAGTCGATCGATTAGGTCTCTTCATTTTGGAGTTCTCCTGAGTCCGTTCCTTCTCCCCGCTTTGGACTTTGATGGAGTAGGAGTACCAATATTGGAGAAATTAATGTTCCTTATGATTGAGGAGAATGGTGTGCCAGGCTGGACTTTCAAATTTGATCCTGAAGCTTTTTCTCCCAAATTTATTTTTAGGCTGGATTCGATTCTTTCAATTTTGCCACTTCGCTTCACTGGATCATTTTTTGTTTCGGTTGTTCCATCTCCAACAACTGTTGTTTGGCAGCAGCTAATTGTTGCTCAACGCTATCTCCTGCCATTTTTTCTTAGTTTTTTTTGTGGTATTTGGTGGTGGGCTTTGATTATTTTCGAGTTAGATGCCCCACGGTGGGCGCCAATTGTTTTGGCAGGCTTTTTACTGATCTAGAGCGTCCTGCCAGAGATTTATATGTAGGGTGATCTAACTCAAACAACTCGCCTGATTGGTATAATTAAGTGCAAAATGAACTAATAAACAATGACACAAAGATTTTTATACGTGGAAAAACCCTGGGAATAAGGGAAAAAACCACGGGCACCAAGCCAGGAGTGATTGTTACTATGGTTTTAGATAGCCTAACAGAGTATTGTTATATCAGGCGTGACAGGCGAATATATAGCTTAAGAATACAAAAATATAAGTAAAAGTGAGGGTATATCTGATGATCTCTCTCCTCTTCTCTTCTTTTCTATTTATAGCTGATCTCTTCCTCCTTCTTATGCCGTTTAGGGTTTCCTGGTAAATAGGGAATGTGCCCTATTTACCCGGAGGTGGTTGCCTCTTTATTAGCCGTTGTTTTGACTGCTTCCTATATTATAGCTTTCTGGAATTGGTCTTCCTTTTTTGTAGGGAACATATATCAACTGCCTATTTGTCGCCTGCAGTGGCCTGGTGCTTTTCCTTTTTAGGCTGCTGGTTATCTTTCGCCTGTCTTTCATCAACTCCTGCTTGGTGCCTATCCGTGTTGAATCAATGCCTGGTTTCAGATATCTTTTGCCTGGAAGTTGTCCTTGGCTGTTGCCTGGCCTATATCAGGTCAGGCAGGATAATTTAGGGCCCAACACTAACCACCAAACAAGGTTGCCAATTATTGCTGTTTTGGTAAATTTCTACCAATTAGGGTTAAAGCGGTCTTAGTGTTAGGTCCTTGTTGCGATTTGTTTGTTTGTTGTATGATAATTTGAATGCGCGAAGTAAATAAATAACACAAGTAATTTTGGTGACGCGGAAAACTCAATTTGGGTAACAACCGCGGGGGGAGACGGAATCCCACCAAGATTTTCACTATAATTCGAGGGGAAGTACAGTTCGTGCGTTATGCTATGGAGGCTAGGGTATAATTCTTGTATTTTTCGATGATCTTCCTTCTTCGCATTGAGGCCCCTTATATAGTGAAGCTTGCTCAGCTAGGGTTTCTTACTTTTCTTTCAAGTTATTCCTAATTTGACGTAGAATAGGACATTCCTCCATTGGATATGAGAAGTGATAGAGTTTTCTTATACTTCTTCCGCACGGATCAAAGCCCACGTCTTGCACTGCACGCTGATGCTGCCACCCTAGCTCCCTGACGCCCTGCGTCCCACACTGCTTCCAGACTCGCTGCCCCAGATCAGCCCATATTCAGATTTTAGGCCTAACAGTTTGCCCCCAATTTTCCACGAAAGTCCAACCCTAATTATGTGAGCGGGAAATTGCAGTGTATCGTTGAGTGACTTCTCGCATACTCCATTTCAATTCACATTTTCAAAACTCCAACTACTCCCTCCTATTTAATCTCATCCGTCCCCCCCTCTTTCTCTTTCATCATCATTTCATATCCTCAAAACCTTCAAACTCTCCCTTTCCCAATACCCGTCCTTTCAATCGTCCCTTCACTTTCAGAGCCACCTCCCTTCGTATCTTCAGGTACTTTCACTTATCTCTCCTCATTTATCATGGCCAAAACCTGGCTCACATCATCTTCATCCACCACCATTGACCTTGTATAGGACAATGACTTCCCTTCGCAGGGAGTCCTCAAAAGACCGCATTCCGGTGACTCCCACCTGGCCCAAGAGGACATCCCTAGGACCAAAGCCCTGCTTGGCCTAGGTGACGATGTGGTGATCCTCATCCCCAAACCTGGTCAGAAAGTAGATGCCTTTCTTGCGGGGTGGATCTTCTTGTACACCTATCCTTTCGTCCTTGGGCTTAGATTCCCCTTTCCCCCGATGATCCAAGTGTTCATCTGCCTGAACTCCCTTCCCATGGCCCAAATCGCCCCTTATGCATGGAGGATCCTCTTGTCCACTGTTGCTTTGAACAATAGTCTGGGCCCCGAGATTGGGTTGTCAGATCTGGCCCATAGGTTTGAATGCCGGTCATTAGGGAACGCTCAATACACCTTCAGGGCCGTGGAGAAGACTGAAAACTTCCTTCAGTCGGCGGCTAAGGGGAAAGACGATGGGTGGTACGAAGATTTCTTCTACGTCAAGCTTGAATCACTCCCCATCCATGCTGATTACCTGTTCGAGCACTGGGTTTTACCAAGAGTAAGTGCATTTGCATGTCTATTTTTGATTGCCCCTGTCACTGACTGTCCTTACTCTTTAATTTGCTGTAGAACTCAAGAATCCTGAGAAATCTGAGGACGAAGCAATTTCTGTTGCCAAGCTCTTCTCTATCCCTGAAGACCACAGACTGTTTCCACTCCTCCTCTCTAGTTTAGACGACTCCGCCACTGAAGAAACCATGTCCTCTGGTAAATATTCTCTTTTAACCTCCAGAAGCTTCCTTACTCACTTGTTCTTTATTCTGATCCTTTGCGTCCTGGTACCCCCGTAGGAAGTGCTAGATCCTCTGCTTCTGAGATCCTGATGCGTCAAGCCAGGAAAAGAACTGCTCACTCCTTTACTTCTCCTTCTTCCTCAAGAAAGAGATCCACCTCAAGGCCTGCTCTAGAACCTATCGAAGTGACCCCAATATCACGTGCCCCTGGGTCCCCTGTCCATGCTGATGAACTACTGTTGTGCCTCCCTGCTAACTTTGGGGATGTTTAACGCGCCAACTACTGGCCTGCACTAGAGCGGCTCCTGACTCCGGCTTGCTCCAGAACATTTGATGAGACTGCCCCCCAGGAGATGACTGACCTGGCTGGTGAACACTGCTTCCTTGTGAGTCTTCTATTACTGGCCCCTTCCTTTCTTTGTCCCTGTGCTTCCCTGACTAATGGTTTTCTTCATTGCAGGCTCTGAAATCATCCATCTATCTCCGCAAGATGTTGCAGAGGGCCAAAGGTTGAGTGCCTGGCTTCCGTGGGAAAGAACAAGGAGCTCACAGCTACCTGTGCCAAACTGAGGGAGCAGCTTCATGCGGCCAAAAAGGAGAAGGAGGCAGCTAAAGACCAGCTGGCGAGGACGCAGGAGGCCAACTGCGTTCTGACTTCTGGGTTGGTAAAGGCAGAGGCCCGTGCTGAAGAGATGGCTGAGCTGGCCAAGAATATAAGAGCCTACACTGCCTTTGAGGGGAGGATTGACTGCATCCGTGCTTATACTGAGGGGAGGCACACATATTGGAACCTGGAGGAGGAGCTGGCTGAGTTTGCCGGTGCATTTCCTAAGGGTATGGATATGAGCGCCCTGTTCCTTTCTGAGGCTGCTAATCCGGAACCTGACTTCCCCGCCATGGATATATCTGGGCTATCTCTGGGACTGTAGAAGAGATTATGGCGGAGCAGACTGGCGATGATACAGCTGTGACCCCCGAGGCTGTTCAGGTACCTGTAACAGAGAAGCAGATGGAGCATGGGGATCAAAGTACTGGTCAGGATGCAACTATTGAGAGGATTGATCTCTCTTAAAATTTTTAGTTTAAATTATCCGGGGACTTGGCCCTGTGTGGCGCAAGTTTGTATTTATGTTTCAAAAACTCTTTTTTATTTTGGCTTGTTTTGTGCCTGCTGGTACGCAGGTTTTTAAACTCTGACGGTGCCTTCTACAGATAGTGGGTGCCTTAACTTGAAGTAGTTTCGGGTCTAGGTTTCAGACCCTCCTTTTGCTATACTTGCGTTATTTGCCACTGGTTTTTGGAGTTTTGATTCCACATAGGTATATCTAGGAGGCTGACCTGATCCCAGGTGCACATCCCTTGTCCCTGGTGACAGGTTTTTTTGATAACACATTTTACCCATGACGTAAAATATCTTATCACTAGGATTAGCTGACTAGAGCATACCTTCATTGACTGTTTCTGACTAACAAGGAATGTTGCGTTCCTTGTGGTTCCAGACGTTTGAAATTCGTGCGTGCACCTTTTGCTCTACGTCATAGCTATGGATTTACTAAGATTAACGTTAAGGTATCGGTGGTCATAGTATGCCGTACCCTGCGCGCTACCTCGGCGTATGCTCCCCATGTGGCTTGACTAAGTAAATGTCTCGCAGCCTCACATGGCAGGGGCTGGACCCTCAGAGTGTTCCTTATCTGACAAGTAACCAACATTAGTATCAAAGCCTTTCTTCGTAGAAGCATGATAAATTCCAAAGTAGTGCAAATTACCTAGTGCTATCTCATGGTGTTCCAGGGCAACATCTGGATCCAGGAAGCCACAGCCTGGACTACTTGGTTTGAAAATGACTCGATTTGGTTTAAAAAATGAAAAACTAGGGAAAACAAAAGAAAAAAGTTTTCTAAAACACACCAGTACCTAAAGCATATACTAACCCCCACACTTTTTTTTTTGCTTCACGGACTTTTGAAAGGTCCTTTGTACACTAAAGTTTTGGCACTTTGTCAGACAAAGTACCGTTTCAAGTGACGAATGTTCCAGGGCTTATCCAGGATTTGACCGTGCATGGTCATCAACCTGTATGCCCCATTCTTGACAATGCTCTCAACCTGATATGGCCCTTCCCATTTGTAGGCAAACTTGCCTGCTTTGTGGTTCTTGGTATTTTCGAATACCCTTCTGAGCACGAGGTCCCCTACTTCAAGGGTCCTGATCTTAACATTCTTGTTATATGTCATGGCTACAGATTGTTTATACGACGCCATACGTATGTAGGCGCTTTCTCGCAGCTCATCAACTGTATCCAGACTATTAGCCATTTCGACTTGGTTCTGCTCTGCTGTCTGACAGCCATATCTATGCGTGGGTACCAAAACCTCTGAGGGTATCACTGCCTCCGCTCCGTATACGAGGTAAAATGGAGTTTGGACTGTTGCCACTTTCGGTGTTGTTCTGTCTGACCAGAGTACCAATGGTAGTTCATCTGCCCATTTTCCTCCCAACTCTTCCAGCCGTTTTCTGAGGTTCTCCACAATGATTTTGTTACTGGATTAGGCTTGACCGTTGGTTTGTGGATATCTAGGAGCTGACTTTCTCAGTGTTATGTTCCAGCGTGAACAGAAGCCCTCGGTGTTATCAGATATGAACTGGGATCCATTGTCGCATATGATCTCAGATGGTATCCCAAATCTGCTTATGATGTTGCGTTTGATAAAAGAGATCACATGCCGCTCTTTTACCTCTGTCATTGCCTCTGCTTCGATCCACTTTGAAAAGTAATCAGTAATGACTAGCATATACACTCTGTTTCCTGGAGCCCTGGGCAGCTTACCCACTATGTCCATGCCCCACATCATGAATGGCCATGGAGAGATAATTGGATGCATTGGTTCCGCTGGCTGATGGATTGCTGGAGCCGCCTTTTGACACGATTCACAACGTTTGGCATGATTAACGACATCTGTGTGCATGGTGGGCCAGAAATACCCCTGTCTCAAGATTTTATTAGACAAACTCCATCCTCCAGCATGGTTCCCGCATTCTTTACCGTGTACATCATGTAGCACCGTTTCTGCTTCCTCTTTGTTCAAGCACCTGAGGCATGGTCCTGCCAACGATTTTCTAAAGAGGATGTTATCAATCAAGATATACCTGGAGGCCTGAAACTCTATGCTTCCTTTCTATCCTCAGGGAGCGTCCCATCCCTTAGCCAATTTATGTATGGTACTCTCCAATCTGGATCCTGCTGTCCTTCTGCGGAAACCAGGGTCCTGGCCTCCTGCGTATACTGCACATGTGCTGCCTCTTTCACCGGATTCTGGTCTGACTCCTTCTGGATGTCTGGGGTCAATACGTGGGTGATAGGTATATTTGACAGTTCTGTGGGCTGGAAGGTGGCCCCTAACGTTGCCAGGGCATCTGCCTCCACGTTCTGATCTCGCGGTACCTGAGTTATTTTGAATGTCCTAAACTTTGACTTTTGCTCTATGGCTATCTTCAAGTAGGCTATTATCTTTGAATCACGTGCCACGTATTCGTTGTTTACATGATTCACTACAAGTAAGGAATCGCTATACACCCTCAGGTTCCTCACTTTAAGCCCCGATGCCATCTGCATCCCAAGTATAAGGGCTTCATACTCGGCTTCGTTGTTGGTTGCTTTGAACTCACACCTAACAGCTTGTACTATCATATCACCTTTAGGTGATCGAAGGACCAAACCTACACCAGCCCCCCTTGCATTTGAGGCTCCGTCAATGTATAAGGTCCATATTTCGCTATCCTGACTTCCCATTATTGTCAGAATTCCTTTTTCTGCCTCCCCACGGGTAGCAGGGCAGAAGTCAGAGACGAAATCTGCTAAGGCTTGGGATTTTATCGCTGTTCTGGGTTCGAATTGCAAGTCATACCCACTAAGATTGACTGACCATTTAGTCATTCTGCCCGAAAGTTCAGGCTTCCTCATAATAGTTTTTAGCGGGTAGTTGGTTATTACGTGGATGGTGTGAGATTCAAAGTACGGATGCAGTTTATAGGAAGCAGTAACCAAAGCCAAGGCTAGTTTTTCGAAGGAAGTGTACCTGGTCTCTGCAGGAAGCAAAGACTTACTGATATAATACACATGGTGCTGTACTCCTTCTTGTTCTTTGACCAAGACCGCGCTTACAGCTACTTCCGTAACTGATAGATATAAGAATAGAGGCTCCCCTTGCTCTGGCTTTGCGAGTGATGGTGGCGTGCTTAGGTAGTTTTTAAGTTTCGTGAATGCTTTCTCGTGTTCCTTGGTCCATTCGAATTTTTGACTCTTCCTCAATATATCATAGAACAGCTTGCACCTATCTGAAGCCTTGATATGAATCTGTTTAGGGCCGCCATCTTCCCTGCTAGCCTTTGCACATCTTTCGGTTTCTGCGGTGATTCCAGCTGGAGTATTTCTTTTATCTGCTCCTTGCTTGCTTCAATTCCTCTCTGGGTCACCATGTATCCTAAAAATTTTCTTGAGGATACTCCAAACGAACACTTGGACGGATTAAGCTTCATTTTAAACTCCCTTAATGTCTGGAAGATGTCTGCCAAGTGTTCCATATGTATTCCTGCTTTTTTGGACTTCACTACCATGTCGTCTATGTATACTTCCATGGTCTTCCCTATTTGTTGCTTGAACATTTTATTTACCAATCGTTGGTAAGTGGACCCGACGTTCTTTAGGCCAAAGGGCATGACATTGTAACAATATATGCCTCTTTCTGACATGAATGCTGTTTTCTCTTGATCTTGTGGATGCATCTTGATCTGATTGTAACCACTCCAGGTGTCGAGGAAAGTAAGTACCTCGTGTCCCGCAGTAGCGTCCACCATTGCATCGATATGTGGTAGAGGAAAGGGGTCCTTGGGACAAGCTTTGTTTAAATCTGTGAAGTCTACGCATACTCTCCATTTTCCGTTTTTCTTGGGCACAACTACCACATTAGAAAGCCATTCAGGGTAGCTAACTTCTCTAATTTTACCTGCTGCCAAGATATTGTCTACTTCTTTGTTAATGACTTCGTTTCGTTCTGCCGCGAACTTTCTTCTTTTCTGCTGTCTGAGGTGCAGCCTGGGTTCACACTTAGCTTATGTGAAATAACGGATGGGTCTATACCTACCATATCAACATTGGACAAGCAAAACAGTCCATGTTGGCTTTCAGAAATTGAGTCAGTTGGCTGCGTAGCTCTTCACTGCAAGTTGCTCCAATTAATACTGTCCTATCCGGGTGCTCCTCGTCCACGTGGACCTGGTCCAGTTCTTCTGAGGGAGGCTCCTTGTATTCTTTCGAGGTGCCACAGTCCTGTAATTGCTATGAGGGGAGCCTGGTTATAACTTTGAGGACTTGAGCGTAGTAGTTCCTGGATTCCTCTCGATCCCCTTTCACTGTGACCGTACCCTATGGTGTTGGGAACTTGAGACACTGATGATATGTCGAGCGCACCGCCTTCATCTAATGCAGCCATGGTCTTCCTAGTATCACGTTGTAAGTGGTCGGACCCTCAATGACCAAGTATCTCACCAGTTTGTTAACTCCTTCAATATACGTTGGGATGGTTATCTCACCTACCGAATGTGCAGTCTCACCACTGAATCCTACCAGGGGTACAGATTTCTTTATCAGGTTCTCTTTGTCAAAACCCATGGTTTTGAGGGTTTCCAGCATGATGAGGTTCACAGAACTCCCTGTATCCACTAATGCTTTTCGTACGGTGCAATTGCCAATGGATAATGTTATAGTTAGGGCGTCGTCATGTTGCTCTGCGCCGCTTTCTATGTCGGTTTCGTCGAAAGTTACCGGGGGTAAATTGCTCTGGCTTACCCTATACAAAGTCTCTGGATGATCCCCTTTACTTTCGGTGGCTTTCCTCTTAGCGGCGGAATATGTTAAACCCGATAGCTCGGATCCGCCTGCTATCACGTTAATAATTTTCGTGCATATGGGTGGGGCAGAAGGAAGCACCTGATTCGCTGCTTCTCTCCTGTCCTACTTGCCCCCACGTGATAACAGGTGGTCCAAGTTTCCCCTGCGTACCTGGAACTTTACTTCCCTACGCAGCCTGTAGCAGTCTTCTGTTCTGTGCCCTATGTCCTGATGCCATTCACATCTCTTGCTATTGTCTATGTCGTCGTTGGGTCGATTCTGAGTGTGAGGCTTTGGCCACCTCACCTGATCACCTAAGCCTCTTAGTGCTTTCAGCAACCCTTCCATTCCTGTGTTGAATCCGTACTCAGATAGCTTGGGAGGATGCTGCGAGTCGTCAATTTACTGGGTTTTTTCTGCTACTCTGCTGATATTGGGTCTGCTCTATGGCTTAGCTCGTTCGTCTTTCTTTTCTGTTGAGATTTTCCTGCTAGGTTTGTCGAAGTTTGTTATTCCCTTTCTAGCTTGCGTATCCTCTTCTAATCTTAGTGCCGCTGTAGCTCTCTGCTGGACTTCTTCGAATCTCTCACAAGGGTACATCGTTAATTCTTTGTAGAGGTCTGATTCCTTATCCAAGCCCTGCCTGAAGGCGTTGATGGCCGTGGACGTGTCGCAGCCTCATATTGAGACTTTCTCTGCATTGAACCTGGTGACGTAATCTTTGATTGATTCGCCTATTTCCTGAACGATCCTATACAGATCGTTTGGCTGCTTTGGTGTTCTCCGGCTGCTGGAGAACTGCTGATTGAAGGCGTTGACCAAATCAGCGAATAAAGATATGGTTCCGTTAGGCAAGCCGACGAACCATTGTAGTGCTGCTCCTGTTAGGGTTGAACCAAATCCCTTACACATGCATGCCTCCTTCGAGGCTCATGTGGCAGTGGTAACCATCATTTTTTGCTTAAACTGGGTAATGTGATCGCAGGGGTCTGTGGTTCCATCGAAGAGGGTCATTGTTGGGACGTTAAATCCTTTTGGTAAGGCCACTGTAGCTATATCGTCAGTAAAAGGCGACTCAGCGTAGCTTTCCGGTGTAGCCATCTCCATAGGCAGCGGCATTCCTGGGACCCTCCGGAGGAGGCTTCGTAGTTCCTGGTATTGCTGTTCTATGTACGCCTCTCTCCCAGCGGGTCGCAAATGCTCCTGTGACTGACGTTATGCCCCTCGTACGAAGTTCTGTTGTCCTAAGTTTACTGGTTGGTGCATCTGTGATGCTGCTGCAGCCGGGCCGCTTTTCCAGGTATACTCAGCTTGATTTGTAACTGGAGCCCTGATCACCGGGATCGCAGCTGCCGCTCTGCTCTGCTGGCGTCCTTCTGCATCTGACGTGGGTGTTGGCTCTTGGCGTGCTGGCTCGTCATCTGGTGTCAATGCTCCTAGTCCCTTTGGGACCAGGCCTCCTCTTGGCTGCGGTGTTGCGTCCATGTCCAATCTGAGTGCTACTTCGGGCAGCACCCGCGTCTGCCTCCGATCCCTACTTTCTCCTGGTGATTCCCTCGATCTGTCTTCCTGCATCCAAGGGGCTGAATTAGCGGCATAGCTTATTAACTCGTTGATCTGTGCTCGGAGGAGATTGTTGTCCTCTTCCATCTGGGATCTCATGCTCCTATTTTTGTTCTGCATTGTCCGGATTGTCCTTGCTAATGTGTACAATCTGCTTATCATGATGCTGGTGGGACTCGGAGGAGCCTGAGCCTGTTGCCTAGATTGTGCTCTTCTCTCAGGCTGTGGGACTCCTTGCCGTCCCTGGACGACTCCCGAATCTCTAGTCTGGACTCTCTCCGAAGATGGGCTTGCTGCTGCCTGGGAACTTTGACTTAGCTTGATTGCTGGTATCTGGGCGGCACTGGTGGTTTGAACCGGGGTTGTACGTGCTGTTGCTGCCGAGGGAGATGGTACCCGTGTTGCTGCCGAGGGGAATGGTGCCCGTGTTGCTGGGGCACCACTGATGCTACCTGAGTTGGTTTCTTGGTGTCCGGACATGTTATGCTTGCTGTGTAGACTGGCTAACGAAGACGACTACTATGCCCCACGGTGGGCGCCAAACTGTTTTGATAAATTTCTACCAATTAGGGTTAAAGCGGTCTTATTGTTAGGTCCTTGTTGCGATTTATTTGTTTGTTGTATGATAATTTGAATGCGCGAAGTAAATAAATAACACAAGTAATTTTGGTGACGCGAAAAATCCAATTTGGGAAACAACCGCGGAGGGAGACGGAATCCCACCAAGATTTTCACTATAATTCGAGGGGAAGTACAGTTCGTGCGTTATGCTATGGAGGCTAGGGTATAATTCTTGTATTTTTCGATGATCTTCCTTCTTCGCATTGAGGCTCCTTATATAGTGGAGCTTGCTCAGCTAGGGTTTCTTGCTTTTCTTCTAAGTTATTCCTAATTTGACGTAGAATAGGACTTTCCTCCATTGTATATGACAAGTGATAGAGTTTTCATATACTTCTTCCGCACGGATCAAAGCCCACGTCTTGCACTGCACGCTGATGCTGCCACCCTAGCTCCCTGACGCCCTGCGTCCCACACTGCTTCCAAACTCGTTGCCCCAGATCAGCCCATATCCAGATTTTGGGCCTAACAATTGCAATGTTCCACTTCTGACTTTGCTTTAAACCCAAACCACCTCCTTTCTTTGGCACACATACTTTACTCCAAGCTAACAAAGCAGCCCTATTATGCTCAATACTCCCTTACCAAAGAAAATTTCTACAAATTGCATCCACTATATTCATCACTCCCTTTGGCAGCACAAAAATACTTGGCCAATAAAATTATACATGGTGGACAAAACTAAATTGACCAATACAAATCTTCCTGCATAAGAAATTTTTTTGGCCCCTAGACTTCAAATTCTCTCCACAATCCTATCAATGAGCACAACACAATCAACTTTCTTTGAACTTCGTGCAGTAATTGGGACTCCAAGGTATTTGAAAGATAATTTCCATTCTATAAAACCTGAGACAACAAGCACCTTATTCTTAAGAATGTCACTAACACCATTGAAATAGGCACAAGATTTTTATGCAATTATATTAAGCCCTGATGTAACAGAGAAGGCAGGGAAAGATCTCAAGAGAACCATTACGGATTTTGCATCCCCTTTGCTAAACAACGGTAAGTTATCTGCAAACATTAGATGAGTAAGCTTCAAATATTTATAAAGAGGGTGATACTGGAATTCAAGTTTCTCAGTTGCACAATGAAGAATCCTGCTGAGGTATTCCATACAAAGAGTGAACAATAGAGGTGACATTGTGTCACTCTATCTCAAACCACTTTTGACATGAAAAAATCCAAAAGTATCCCTATAAGAGAAATAAAGAATGAGGCACTTGTAACACATTCCATAATTAAAGCTTTAAATGGGGGAGGAAAATTGAAATCATCCACGATTTCCCCAACAAATTTTCAACTAAATGAATCATAGGCTTTCATATATGATCCATTTTGAACATACATCTTGACGAAGGAGACTTTCTATTATAAAGTCTTACAAGGTCAGACACCAAGATGTTCTCAATATACTCTTTCCTTTAATGAATCCCACTTGATTCACACTTTTTAACTCGAGTAACACAACAGAGAGTCTTTTACGTAGCAGCTTGGACACACACTTGTAAACCACACTGCAACAAGCAACAAGTCTAAATTGTGTAACCTGAGTGGGCATCTTACATTTTGGTATGAGGGTGAGAATTGTAGCATTTAACTGCTTAAGAAGTTTCCCAGTCTGGAAAATATCCATGATGGGCACACACCTCATTTCCAATAAGAGACCATTAATCCTGTTTTGGTAAAAAACTGTCAAAACACGATATTCTATCTCGTTAGGGGTTAAAGTGACCTACTCTTTTTAGCCTCGTATCGGGGGGGTTAAATTATACGTGACTTATGACGGAATAATGATGTAAATAATGTAAAGGGCAAAATAAAGGAAATAATGACACAAGAGGTTTTGGTGACGCGGAAAACCCGATGTGGGAAACAACCGCGGGGGAGTCGGTATCCCGCCAATAAGCCACTATTCGATAATTAGAATACAAATATAATATGCAACGGGACCGGATCTGATAACGAATAGCTTATTCGGCATATTGTGCGGGACAGACGGTACCTAAATCAGACGATAAAGGCTGTTCGTGGGTTTATATGTTCTACGTTGGTAATATAGGTTTTGGTGTGGCAATGATTAGTAATCATTGCTTAATGATGAGGGTTATTTCCTTTAGTGGGTTTATGTGATAGGTTTTGTACGTGAGTTTTATTATAAAAACACAGAGGGGATTTTGTATTATATGTCGTATTGTTGAGCTAGGTCGTATATGTCGTCTTGTGTGTGAATGAATATGGATTCCTTCTCTTCCTTACTCCTTTGTATTTATAGTGAATAAACTCTAGCCTTGTCCTACTCCTTGTATGGCAAGTAATCGTGGTCCTACCATGCTTTTTTCCATAAACGATGCCCCACGTTCTATTCTCCCTGATCTCCCTAAAATCTCCCTGATGGTCTACAACACGCGGGCCTCTCTTGGCCGTTGGTCTCCTTGGCCCAATTTCACCAAATCAGCTCTGATGGACCTAATCTTGTGTTGGCCCGATATGCAGAAATTGACCCAAACAGCGGTATTTGGTCTTCTATCCGTATTTCTCTTCCTTCGGTCCATGGGCCCGACTCCCCCATGTATGACATAGGTCCATTTGCTTAATTAATTACCCACTCATCTCGTGCCACGTAGCTTAGGTCAAATAGTGAATTTTGGCCCAAACAGTTTGCCCCCAATTTCGCTTCTCAGCTTTGTTGAGGAGGGAAATTGACTCTTCAAATTCTGCCTGCTATTGTCATTCTGCTACTGGAACAAACAGCTGCTATGCTTTTGGATTCAACCACTGAGAGTTTGTTGGAACAAGATGCTGCCGTTCTGCTGGAAGATGGCACTGAAACTCTGCTAGAGAAGGATGCTAGAACTCTGCTGGAATTGTACTGGAGCAGACGGCTGAAACTCTGCTAGGATAGACTACGAAACTTCTGCTAGGACAGACTGTTGAGACTGCGATGGAGCAAGCTGCTGTCAGCCTGCTAGGTATGACTCCTGGTAGATACATTTGAGATAATTCTTCATCCATGTTCTGTACCCATAATTCTGGTGCCTGATCTTCTCGTTTCTAATGAACCATACTTCGTTTGTTCTGGCAGACTGATTTCTGTCAGTCCTTAACTCTGATAATCTGCAAGCTGATGTTTTGAAGATGCCGACTTGTAGATTTATGCTAGCATATTATGCCAGTAAGCGGATTTAAGTCGGATTTCTGCTGAAGGATGCTAAGCTCAACTTAGTGGATGCCAGGATTTTGATGATGGACGCTGGGTTCCTGAAGGCGGACACTGTTGGTTGCCGCTGGTAATCAGATGGTAGACGCTAGGAGCCAGATGGCTGTCATTGGTATCCTGCTGGCTGACGCTGGGGACCAGACGGCTGATGCTGGGAACCAGACGACTGACTCTGGGGATCAGACGGCTGATGCTGGGGGATCAGACGGCTGATGCTGGGAACCAGACGGCTGATGCTGGGTACCAGACGGCTGACTCTGGGGACCAGACGGCTGACCAGATGCCTAACTCTGAGGACCAGACGGCTGACTCTGGGAACCAGGCGGCTGATGATGGGTACCAGACGGATGACCAGACGGCTGACTCTTGGAACCAGACGGCTGGCGCTGGAATCCTGTTGGCGGATGCCAGGGAGCAGATGCCTGGCACTAGGGACCAGGTGGCAGATGCTGGGGAGCAGATGCCTGACACAGGAATCTTGCTGACAATTGCTCAGGAGGAATAGTTTCCACCTACCCTTACCATCATGTTATCTGGTTACCAAGGGTGATTCTGGTAGTTTGCACACGTTTATTGTGCACTTGTCATGTAGGTGATACCTGCAAAATGTTAGTAATACAATGTATGTGCATGCGAGGACCCTCTAATGTTTGATAGGGGCTATAGTATGATGTGAATGCAATGTCAATCATGCCTATATATTTTGTCTTTGTATACGGGGACAAGATATGTTTTGAAGGATGATAAATATACCTGCCCCTGGCCAAGGGGTAGGAGTAAGTGTTAAGTCACTGTAGGACGTACCTTAGGTAAGTTTATCGTCGTTCAAGGACTGTCGAAATGTTTTGGGGACTTGACTTTGTAAGATGCAAGTCTTGGTAAGTGTTTTCAAATACTTTGTTTGTCGTGTCTGCCCAAGGAGCAGATTTAGACTGGAGGTGGCCGTGTCAACCCAAGGGGCTGATTTAGACCTGTCGTGTCAACCTGAGAAGGTTGATTTAGACTTAGCTAGCTGTCGTGTCAGTCCAATGGCTGATTTAGACATATGCCGCATTCTGGATAGAGGTGGTCGTGTCAACCTGTGAGGCTGATTTGGACCAGTCGTGTCAGCCTGAGAAGGCTGATTTAGACTTAGCTAGCTGTCGTGTCAGTCTAATGACTGATTTAGGCATATGCCGTATTCTGGCTACTTAACCTTGTTCATGACGCAAGGTGTGTTCTTCATGTTTAAAGCCGACAGAGGCGTAACTTAGGCAAGTTTATCGTCATTCTAGGACCAATGGAATGTTGCAGGATTCAGGTAGCTCAGAGATCCCTGCACTCCATATGTGTGTGTATGCATGCTAGGGCCCTGATTAATTACCATTAGTGCGAGCTACGTCCAGGGGGTGGTATCAGGGGTAGCTGGGTAAGCGTTTCAGCTGCCAACCAAGCTCCCTTTCGTATGTTCCACAGTCCGCCTAGTGAGGGTGCTCCTAGTGGAGAAAGTAGGTTAGGCATGTTGGAGTGCCATGGGCCTTGTCACCCCGCGTTGGCAGTTGATAGTCCTGCTAGATACACTTTCAACGTACCATGGACATTAGGGTTCAGAGTGATGCACCTAGAGAAGCCTGAAAACAGAAAATTCTTATCAGGGTGATGTGAAGTACCTGACGCCATCTCATGGGGTACCAGAGAAATTATGGTCCCAGGAAGCTTTCAGACCACACCACTCCAATAGTAGTTTAAAAATTGAAAGAAATAAAGGTATCAGAAAAGGACACGAAATTGGTAGTATGCCTACTACCGGACTTTATTTTTTATGTTTTTATTTTTTTGGCTTTTCTGGACGCACTACTCTGTACACTAAAATCTACTTATTATCAAAAGTGATACCTCTTCAGGTGGAGTATGTTCCATGGGTCGTCTATTAATTAACCTTGCACGGTCATTAACTTATACACACCACGACCAACAACGCCTCCAACCTGGTATAAAGATTCTCTTCTGGGGGATTCTATGCCTGTCTAGGTGGTTGTGCACCTTCAAGGTGATTGTATGCCTGTTTAGGTGGTTGTACACCTTCAAGAGGATTGTATGCCTGTTTAGGTGGTTGTACACCTTTAAGATAACTGTATTGTCCTTTGCTGATTTGTTCTGCGTGGTCATCTCCACCTGGTTCTGTTCCACCTTTCATACATTCATACCTGTGGGTGGGAACTAGAACCTCTAGTGGTATTACTGCCTCTTCTCCGAACACCAGGCTGAAGGGTGTTTGAACTGTTATTTGAGTTTCTGCCCCCAGTTTCTTTTAGCTTTTCGTTTCAGATTCTCAATAGTGAGTTAGCTTGTCCATTGGACTGCTTGTTTCTGGCTGCCATGCGGAATATGTATTGTCTGCCCCCTGCATGGTTTTCACAGCTTGGGTGGAGAGGACATGCACTTCTACTTGTCATTTATTATTTCATGTTCTGGTTCCCAGGGGACCTGGCTGATGGCAGCATGTATTGCTGTGACTTTCTGCTTGAGGAAGCTGATGTAAGAATGTGTTCTGCAGCATTCTGGCTGCTGCCTGTCTCCTGCATATTCAGGGTGCTAGGAACTTTTATGTACTGCTAGATATCGGACAGATGTTGGGGATCAGATGCCAGAAATTGGGATCCTGCTAGCAGAGCGATCTGATACTCATTAGGAGGCGGAATATTCTGCAAGCAAAATGATCTGCAAGCTGCTGGAAGAGCGACCTGTCCGACTGGCTGGGCGGCCTGATCTGCACGGAAGAAGGCTGTTTCTGTAGGCAGAAAGTTTGCTATAGGAAGTGTTCTGCGTTCTGCATTTCGTACGAGGATGCTCCATTTGATCTGGGGGGAAGAGTGGCAGGTTCTAGAGCCCGTGTGACCACTTCTGCTGACAGGAGAATTTAATGACGGTCCTACAAGAAATATATCTGCTAGGGCTGGCAGATGGCACAGCCACCAACCCTCCGACACTCAAGGCAATAGTTATACAAAATATAAATATTTTAATGAGGTCACGAATTGATGAGCTACCTTAGGAGCAGCGTATGTGCCTATGAAAATGAATCTTCTTTCTTTTGTTTACCGCTAATTGTAGCATATATGATGAGTATGGTTGATAAGATACCTGGGTTGTGTGTTGCCCCCACAGTTGTGAGGGCGTTTGCCTTCAGGTCTGATCCCTGAACGGGGATCTGCCTGGTTTCGGATATCCTCAGGTGCCTGACTTTCTCTGGTGCCTGATTTTCTAGTGTCTTATTTTCAGGACCACTGCGAGCTCGGACATTTTTCAGGCGGCTGACTTTCAGGCGTTAGACTTTCAGGTGTCTGACTGGTAGACGTCAGACTTTCAGGCGTCCCTACTTTCAGGTGTCTGACTTTCAAGCGTCCAGACTTTCAGGTGTCTGACTGGCAGACGTCAGACTTTTAGGTGTCCAGACTTTCAAGGTTGTTGCATGCTTGGACGATCGGGTGACTGGCTTTCTCAGGTACTTGTCCTGCTTCCCTTGTAGGTACCAGGCCTACTCATGTTCCCCTTATATTGGTGGCCCTACCAGTGCGCTACGTCCAACTTTAGGTCTCATGTCTCTCCCTAGGTTGGGTGTGATTTTATCCACCTAGGTCTAAGGTGCTGGACTAAAGTAGGTACAGAGTCTACCATGGTTTGTGACTTAATGGCCGTCCAAGGTTCGGATTTCATGTTGTAAGCACTTAGATATGTCGTTCAATTGGTTATCCCTCCTGATATCTATGGTTTACTCATAATGGCTCTCAGGGGATAGTCAGTTAGCACATGGTCATTACTAGACTAAAAATAAGAACGCAATTTATAGAAGGCTATAACATGTGCAAGAACCAGTTTTCCAAGTGGTGTGTACCTGCTCTCTGCAGGATGCAAAGACTCAATGATATAATATTCTGGCTTCCAGCATGACATTGGCTATTGTCTCAGCCACTAATAAGTATTGGGACCAGGATTCTTCTAGTTCTGCATATGCCCCATTTCGCTTCTAGCTCCTAGGTGATGCTCCCTGTCCAAGGTGTTGCTAGATTCTGGCTGCCTGGGTCGTTGGCTGAAAGGGTTGCTGCGACAACTAATCCAGGTTGCCGTTCTGGTGTCTGCTGATTGCTTCCTTCTGACTGCTTCATGCCTACTCAATTTCCGATTCTGGCTCCTCCTGCTTCCTGAATTTGAGATGAGGCACCTGGTCGAGACTTCCTTATTCTGTTAGATCTCAGCGTGCTGGGGACCTAATTCTGGATGTTGATGAGGTCAGCTCCCCTAAAAAGCTGCTAAGGCTGCTAATGTCTCCGAGCTAAAGCTAGTTCCTGGAAGAAGAGATCAAGTAGAGCTAGATGGTGGAGCCGGTGTTACAGCTGTTGAGGAAAGGATCCTTTTAGATAGACCTCTCTCCTAACTTGTTCGGACTCTTGCTTGCCAGTTTTGGGGGCTTGGCCCTTATTGTTTTGCTTTTTTTCATTTTTGTGTTGTTTCTCGAGTTCTAGCAAGGCTAGGAGACTGGTTGGTGGCTGACGACCCTATGAGGGTGACAGTTGCTTATAGTTATTGTAGTCAGCATCCTGATTGTTTTCGCCTTGGCTGGGTCCAACCTACTGGTTATATTTGGTCTGGTTCTTATCATATCATCATGGGACCAAAGGAAACAATCCATGTTAGTTTTAAGAAATTCAATCAATTGTTGATGAAAATTACCTGTATACTGTTAACCTGTCAGCACTGTTAGCTCTGGGTCTAGCTTAACCATGTTGACTAAGTTTACTGTGACCATTAGGATTTTCCTCATGGTGTAGTTTCTATGTATGATGTTATGAAGAAGGTGTCCCTGAGTGTCATGAGCATCTACTTCGTCGAATATGACAGGTGGCAGATTCCCATGGCTGACTCTGCAGGAGGACTCTAGGAGATCTTTTTGTTTCTGTATCATGCCCCTTTTTTTTGTTGCTTAGTATGTTAGGCCGCACAGTTCTGATTCACCTTTCTCCTGGCTGTTGACCTGCCTACCTAATCTTGCAAGAGGGTTTGTGACAGGCAAAATAGTACCACAAATGTTTCCTCCGTGACGACACACTTCTGTAGAGGTATGTCCTCTAGGGTTACTGATTACTGGAGTTGTGTGGCAACGACTCCAGATTGTCATTCTGATTCCTGATGGCTGAAATTCCTGCAATGAGGAGAATTTTAGCTTCAACAGAATAAAAAAATAAGGTGTTACCTGATGTAGCCTGCAGTCTGATCAGCATGAAGGGTGGTTGTATGTCGGGCCTCCAGGTTGTAGTCTAGCGACTAGCTTCTCAGGGATCTGTCTATCTGGGCATAGATTCTTGAGGTCCTAATCTGCTTGTTAGCCTGCTAGTCCACCTGATGTTTGTACACTAATTGCTAGTACACTGTATGGGAAATAAGTCTGTATACCTCCCTTATACTAGAAGGATTATAACGATTTAAAACAGATGATCAATGGTCATAAAATAAAATACATAAACAAAAGTAAAGGATTCAGAAATAACCTTTGGTCCTAGCAAATATGGCCTAAGAACAATATCAAAATTGATATTCGCCTATTAGTTGCACCCAAGACGATCTGAGATATGCCCTTTGATTATGCTAGAAATCAATCTAAAATTTTCTGTAAAATTTAATTGTCTTTGTGTTCTTGTGATGAGAAAGAGGAGGTAAGGTCAGAAAAAGCATTAGGGTAGAAATAATTCTCTCCCTTTCTTTTATATAGACCGAATTACCAAATTGATTAGGAAAGATATTACTCTCCTAATATTCGGCCAATGTTGACCGAAATAAGGAATAAAATTTCCTTATTTTTGGTCTTTCCAAAAATATATAATATGTGTTGAATTGTCATCTAGTGAGGATCGAACCCATGACCTCTTGGTATGTGTACCCTCACTATTACCACTATGACACATTCAACTTGTTGATATTAAATACAACTGATTATATTTAATTACGAATTAACAGATTAATTCGTCCAAACTAACCTTATATATATTTAATTAAATATAACTTATTATATTTAATTTACGAATTGACAGTTAATTCGTCTAATCTTAATATTATTTAATTTTCATTAAATAATTATCTCATCAACACATTGACTAACTTTTTAGTCATTTTGGGCATCAATGTAATTATATTTCTATAACCACATTTCTCAAACACGTCCTATAAGTGTGACCTTTAGGGACCAATTGATCACCGCCATCTGTATGATAATAACGTCAAACTTTCTAGCAAGCCAACCGTTATTAGGTAAACGTTAATAAACTGATTAAATATACGAAGTATACCCTTGTGAACTCAGAGAGATTTACAAATGTTATCACACTAATTTGTGGAGGACACAAGCTCCAACAAACTCCCACTTGTCCTCACAAGTGTATGTGCGATAAACGATTCTCATATCCTATAAAATTTCTCCCACTCAATGTAAAACAATTTGCAAATCCGAATTCACAAAGGTCGTATTTTACAAGCGATCAGTATCAAGAGTGGTTTCCCCGACTAGAGAGTAACTTAACTGATAAACGAATCAACATTCGAGCATGGCCATGCATTTCAGTTACAACTCCTCGAGTGGCCATGAGAAATAACTATACCTGATAAAGGTTGGATATTTTCCTCAACTCAAATCTTGCAGATGTAAGCACAGTATGAAATGACCCAGAAAAAATCTACTTAGCCCCAGTTACGGTAGACCGTGAGAAAGAAACCAAAGTCACCCAAAAACTGCCTTAATCTCAAGAGACAGTTGATAGTCAAAAGAATCGACTCTAGGAACACAATGGATGTCCTATCCACGACCTGGCACCGAATGTTATAAAACATTTAGGACTCCATTACGTTGTCACAAAAAGTTGTCCTACGAGGTATCGTCATAATCTCGTATCTGTGATCGATTAGTCAACCGTTTAACTTATGGCTCGTTGAACCCACCATCAATCGACTGCACAATATAATAGCCGGAGTTATCAGCTCACATTGGCGATTACGGACCAAAACAAATATAATGTAATTCAGTTCACTTTGTGGCGTTCAATGTTGTCAGTACAATCCACATGAAAAACAAAATATTATCTATATAAAACGATGAAGTTATAAATAATATATGGAAAAAGATAATGTATCAAATCCATAATCAAGTACTACAACTCTGGAACATGTTTTATTCCCATGGAATTAACATGCCCTACATGCTTATCATAATTCAACGGTTTGGTGAGAGGATCCGCGATGTTATCATCCGTCGCAATCTTGTCAATCACTATCTCTTCTTGCTCCACGTAATCACGGATCAGGTGAGCCTTCCGAAGTACATGTCTAGATTTGTTGCTAGACTTTGGCTCCTTAGCCTGGAACCTGACACCTCTATTGTCACAATAGATGGTGATTGGGTCATTCGAACTAGGAACTACCGAAAGCCCTTGTAGGAATTGATGCATCCATATCGCTTCCTTTGCTGCCTCCGAAACGGCATAGTACTCGGATTCAGTAGTAGAATCTGCTACAACACTCTGTTTGGAACTCTTCCAGCTGACCGCAGCACCATTAAGAGTGAAGACGAACCCGGACTGAGATTTTGAATCATCTCGATCCGTTTGGAAGCTAGCATCTGCGTAACCGGTTGCGCATAACTTAGTATCGCCTCCATAAGTCAATACCCAATCCTTAGTCCTCCGTAGGTACTTGAGGATATTTTTGACTGCTATCCAGTGTGTTTCACCTGGAGTCTTTTGGTACCGACTCGTCATACTCAATGCATATGCCACGTCTGGACGTATGCATATCATGGCATACATGATCGATGCTATTGCAGATGCATAAGGAACACGACTCATGCGTTCAATCCCTTCAGGCGTCGTGGGTGACTGAGACTTGCTCAACTGCATCCCAGTCGTCATAGGAAGGTTCCCCTTCTTGGAGTTGGTCATGCTGAACGTCTCAAGAACCTTATCCAAATAAGACTCCTGACTAAGTGATAACGTCC
Organism: Silene latifolia; assembly: GCF_048544455.1. Taxonomy (NCBI): domain Eukaryota; kingdom Viridiplantae; phylum Streptophyta; class Magnoliopsida; order Caryophyllales; family Caryophyllaceae; genus Silene; species Silene latifolia. The sequence continues at coordinate 136,915,210 of NC_133528.1, read as the reverse complement.
GTCTTGATCTATCTCGGTAGATACGGATTCCCAAAATACGCTGTGCCTCACCCAGATCTTTCATTTGGAAATGGTTCTTCAACCATTCTTTGACCGAAGATAGGAGAGGAATGTCATTCCCAATCAAGAGTATGTCATCGACATACAATATCAAGAATACAATCTTGCTCCCACTCGACTTGATATATAGGCATGGTTCTTCGACCGATCGATTGAAACCATACTCTTTTATCACTTGGTCGAAACGATGATTCCAACTCCGAGAAGCTTGCTTAAGTTCATAAATGGAACGCTTAAGCTTGCATACCTTCTTAGGATGTTTAGGATCTATGAAACCTTCGGGTTGCACCATGTACAACTCTTCCTCCAAATAACCGTTTAAGAAGGCGGTTTTCACATCCATTTGCCAAATCTCATAATCATGATATGCGGCAATCGCTAAGATTATCCGAATGGAACGTAGCATGACTACTGGTGCAAAAATCTCATCATAATGCAATCCTTGCACTTGAGTGAAACCTTTTGCCACAAGTCGTGCCTTATAGATATCTGGTTGCGCGTCTACAGAACGCTTTATTTTGTAAAGCCATTTGCATTGTAGAGGTTTTACCTTATTAGGTAAATCAACTAGATCCCATACATTATTCTCATACATGGAGTCCATCTCGGATTACATGGCTTCGAGCCATAGCTTTGAGTCGGAACAGGCCATATCACCTTTATAGGTTGCGGGTTCATTACTTTCTAGAAGTAAAACGTCATTCTCCTCGACCATACCAATGTATCTGTCCGGAGGATGAGAGTCTCTACCCGACCTCCTAGGTTCCTCAGGAATATAAACCGTATCATCAGTTGGAGGTACAGCTTCCTCCATCTGTTCCTCGGTTGTTGGTTCTGGAATCTCCGACAGCTCGAAGGTTCTATTACTCGTTTTGTTCTCGATAAATTCTTTCTCTAAGAACGCCGCACTAGCCGCAACAAAAACTCGATGTTCGTTTGGCGAATAGAAGTAATGACCAAATGTTCCTTTTGGATAACCTATAAAGTATGTCTTGACCGATCGCGGGCCGAGCTTATCCTCGTGTCTCCACTTGACATAAGCCTCGCAACCTCAAACCCGAATAAAGGACAAGTTAGGTACCGTTCCCTTCCACATTTCATATGGAGTCTTGTCGACAGCTTTAGACAGACTTCGGTTAAGTATAAGAGCAGCTGACAAAAGAGCATAACCCCATAATGAATCAGGCATTACGGTGTGACTCATCATGGATCGAACCATATCAAGTAAGGTTCGATTTCTCCGTTCGGACACACCATTCAATTGAGGTGTTCCAGGTGGAGTTAACTGCAAAATGATTCCACAGTCTTTCAGGTGTTGATCAAACTCATTTGAAAGATACTCGCCACCCCGATCTGAACGGAGTGCTTTAATCTTTCTACCCAGTTGGTTCTGTACCCTATTATGGTATTCCTTGAATTGCTCAAAGGACTCACTTTTATGCTTCATTAAGTGGACATATCTGTATCTACTCAAATCGTCCGTGAAAGTGATAAAATATCTATAGCCATCTCTAGCGGTAATTGACATAGGTCCACATACGTCCGTATGTATGAGTCCTAATAGGTCACTAGCGCGCATTCCAACACCTTTGAAGGAAATTCGAGTCATCTTGCCAATGAGACATGATTCACACGTGTCATATGCAGAAAATCCGAATGAGGGAATAGTCCCATTATCGACGAGTTTCTTTACGCGTTTCTCATTTATATGTCCCATTCGACAATGTCATAGATAGGTTTGATCTTTGTCACCAACCTTTAATTTCTTATTATTCATGTGTAATACTTCCGTGGTTTGATCTAAGATATAAATTCCATTCATGGAAACTGCTTTGCCATAAATCATTTCATTAAAAGAGAAAATACAAATATTATCCTTTATTGAAAATATAAAACCGTCTTTAGCAAGTACGGAAACAGAAATAATGTTCTTAGATAAACTCGGTACATAGTAACAGTTATTTAAAGATAACTCAAAACCACTAGGGAGTTGGATTACATATGTTCCCTTCGAGGCAGCAGCTACTCGTGCTCCATTCCCGACTCGCAGGTCCACATCACCTTTTTCGAGAGGTATGATGTGCTTTAGGCCCTGCAAATGATTACACAGATGAGAACCACAACCAGTATCTAGTACCCAAGTTCCGAAACTTGCATGGTTAATCTCAATCATATGAATATAAGATGACATACCAACAGGAACGACGCGGCCTGCCTTGATGTCCTCACGGTAGACGGGACAGTTCCTCCTCCAATGTCCAGTCTTGTGACAATGGTGGCATTCTATGTTACCGCCCTTGCTCTTTGTCTTGCCCTGTGAGCCACTAGTCTCACCAGGTGCACTCTTACCGTTTCCTGGCTTCTTAAACTTTGGCTTACCTACAGCTAGGTCGCCATGAACCTTGCTCTTACCTTTACTCTTGTTGTGAATCGTGAGAACATCCTGCTTCATGCTCCCACTCAATTTCATATCCTTCTCGGTCTGTACGAGAAGGGAGTGTAGCTCATGAGGACTCTTTTTCAAGTCATTCATGTAGTAGTTCGCCCTGAAAAGGGCAAAACCATCGTGAAGAGAATGAAGCATTCAGTCAATGACAATGCTCTCACTGATTCTACAATTCAGTGACTCCAGTTTCTCGACATTCTCAATCATGTGAAGAATGTGTGGGCTAACCGGTTGGCCCTTCTAGAGTTCCGCATCAAAGAAGCGACAGGTATGCTCATATGTAACGATTCTCGGTGCCTTTGAGAACTCGTTAGTGAGCGTGGTGAAAATCTTGTTTGCACCTTGGGCAATGAAGCGTCTCTGCAAATTGGTTTCCATTGCAAAGATGAGTACGTTCTTTATCGCACCCGCTTCCATAACGAAATCACTATAAGCGAGTGACTCGTTGATTCCTGCATTTGGCCCTGGGTTGACCGGTATTGGCTCAGTTAAATACCTGAGCTTACCGTCAACGATGGCATTTCCGTAGTGCCGCCTCCCGGTCCGTAAAATTGGACCCATCATTCTTCAGTCGAGTGGACTGATTCATTTAGTCCATGAACATTTTAAGCCAGGACGAACGATCTAGTGTGGCACTAGGCATTGGGATTGCGTTATGTCCAGCCATTTGTTGTAACAGTATTATTGATAATAAGCATGTTCTACACTGCGAAAGAAGAACAAAATAATAAGCGTGCATCGTTTTTATTTTAAGTCTAATGAACTAATGTCATAACGCGAAGACTCAAAAACATTTATACAATTGACCTCCCTCAAGAATTATATAAATGACCCCAAGACTCAATTTTCTGTAAATTGATAAGCTAACCTTTTAGCTAATTCTACCGTTAGAATTCCCGGTCGATAAATTTACTCAGTAAATTCTATCTTTAGTCCATCATAATCACGAGAAACTCTTCGGACTATGATGTTGAGGTAAACTAAGTCAACACAACTACTTACCCAACGTAGAAGGGGTCATATTAGGCCTACCGACGAAGAAGGGACTCATAGATGTTTGCCCTTATAAAGACTAATCTCAATTTCCGTTTTAGAGGAAGATCCCATAAACTTTTTAATTCATTTTAAGTGAACTATAATCTATCATGCGAGAATGATTTAAACTAAAGTGATGGCTTATAGACTGTGACATCTGCATGTCCGTGAAAACTAACATACAACTATATGAGTCAATTTTCATGCATTTTAGTAGTAGGTGGTTTGGTTTTAGGCGGAATATGATGCAATTACTAGCATGTGAATGAAAAGCAATAAGATGAAAAACGTAAAAAAAAAAACAGTAAAAGTCCTAGTGTGGCCTATCCTATCAAAATGAACAATAAATACAAGTTTGGAATCCATCCTTGGACCCGAGAAGCTTGTCTTGATGTTCCGTCTTGATCCATGTAGCGAGAGTGAGCTTGAATCTTCATCTTTAGTCTTCTTTGAAATTACAATAAATAAAATTACATAATTGACCTATTAATTACATTCTAATTTCAAAAACCCAAAACTAAAATAAAGGAGATTCGAGATCTCATAATTACATAAAAATCATGTTTCCTTCATTACGAAAACATAATTGACTAAGGCCACACTAAGTATTACAAATTACAACCGATTGCAAAATTAAATACGTAAATAAAATTAATTCATTCGATTCATTCAACATAATTAAAAGCATCAACTAAAATAAATTAAACATACATAATACAATACATTAATTATGTTGATTAATTTATCCAAACCACCTATTTAAATTAAATTAAGTGACAATTCTGCAATTTAATCACATTAATTCCATTTCAATCCATATTAAACTTGTAATATGAATTCTATCCATCAAAATTTTAAACCGCTTTAAAATAACTCGGTATCATTAAATTGTGAACCGATTCACAATTACTAATTGGCCAAAAAAAAAAAAAAAAACAAAAACCAATTAAAATTGGTTCGGTTGAAAAAAATAAACAAATTTTTTTTTTTTTTAGCAACCTCACGGCTGATCATAAAAAACAGCCCCTTCCCCTTATTTTTTTTTATTCGGCAATTTAGAAAAGAAAAAAAAAAACTTTCCATAATTTTCCGGAAAAAATCTTTCCTTCTTTCCTTTTTTTTTTCTAATTTGGTAATAAGAAAAAAAATAACCTAAAAACGATTTTTTTTTCCACGGCATACCTCAAAAATTGAGCCGTCAAAATTATTTTTCTTTTGCGGCAAAAAGCCCTAAAACAAAATTGATGAAGAACAAAGTTTACAGTTGCTAATAGAACATGGTTTAGCAAATGGATTAACAAGCATGATTAATCTTTTATGCTAAAACTATATAGCAAAAACAAGTTCTTGTATCAATGACATGATGATACTATATCCATTCTAACTTAATCTGCATTAAATCAAAATTCGCCAATTCTTCATATGATAATTTTAACCGATTAAAACAAAGATATGATCAAAAGAAATTGGATATAAATCATCAAACAAAAGGAAAAACAAAGCAAAAAAAAAGGCCGTAAAAAAAAATTTATCTCGGCCAAAAATTTTAACCGAAAAAAAAAGAACCCTAATTTATATACTCGAAAATTAGGTTATTAGTTTACATACAATTTTATGAAAATCATCAAAATTAAAATCGTGGCCTAGTGCTCTGATACCACTTGTGGGAAATAAGTCTGTATACCTCCCTTATACTAGAAGGATTATAACGATTTAAAACAGATGATCAATGTTCATAAAATAAAATACATAAACAAAAGTAAAGGATTCAGAAATAACCTTTGGTCCTAGCAAATATGGCCTAAGAACAATATCAAAATTGATATTCGCCTATTAGTTGCACCCAAGACGATCTGAGATATACCCTTTGATTATGCTAGAAATCAATCTAAAATTTTCTGTAAAATTTAATTGTCTTTGTGTTCTTGTGATGAGAAAGAGGAGGTAAGGTCAGAAAAAGCATTAGGGTAGAAATAATTCTCTCCCTTTCTTTTATATAGACCGAATTACCAAATTGATTAGGAAGGATATTACTCTCCTAATATTCGGCCAATGTTGACCGAAATAAGGAATAAAATTTCCTTATTTTTGGTCTTTCCAAAAATATATAATATGTGTTGAATTGTCATCTAGTGAGGATCGAACCCATGACCTCTTGGTATGTGTACCCTCACTATTACCACTATGACACATTCAACTTGTTGATATTAAATACAACTGATTATATTTAATTACGAATTAACAGATTAATTCGTCCAAACTAACCTTATCTATATTTAATTAAATATAACTTATTATATTTAATTTACGAATTGACAGTTAATTCGTCTAATCTTAATATTATTTAATTTTCATTAAATAATTATCTCATCAACACATTGACTAACTTTTTAGTCATTTTGGGCATCAATGTAATTATATTTCTATAACCACATTTCTCAAACACGTCCTATAGGTGTGACCTTTAGGGACCAGTTGATCACCGCCATCTGTATGATAATAACGTCAAACTTTCTAGCAAGCCAACCGTTATTAGGTAAACGTTAATCAACTGATTAAATATACGAAGTATACCCTTGTGAACCTGTAAGAGATTTACAAATGTTATCACACTAATTTGTGGAGGACACAAGCTCCAACACACTGTTGCTGATTTCTGGTGGATTGATCATTCCTGCTCAGACAGAGGCTGGTGGAACTCTAGGAACCAGATCTGCTGTAGGACTCCAAAGGAAATCTGGGGAGCAGTTCTTCTGCTAGCATCTGGATTAATTCTGGGGAGCGTGTCTACTGCAGGTATCTGAAGCAATTCCAGAGAGCAGGTTTGCTGCAGGCATCTAAAGCAATTCCAGGGACCAGATCTGCTGCCGGACTCGGGCATATGTCGGGGACCAGATCTACTGCCAGACTCAGGCGTCTGAAGGAATTCTGGAACTAGATCTACTGCCAGATCTGCTGCCAGGCTCAGGCGTCTGAAGGAAGTTTTGCTGCCAGGTCTGCTACCAGACTCAGGCGTTAGGAGGAATTTTGGGGGCCAGATCTGTTGCAGGTCTCTGGTAGGGCTTCAGGGAGTAGATCTGATGCGAGGCTTCTGGAGGATCCTAGGAAGTTGATCTGCTGCTGGCTTCCAGATAACTTCCGGGGAGCAGATCTACTGCCGACTTCTGGAAGATCCCAGGAAGCATATCTGCTGTGAGACTTTTGGCGGATCACAGGACGCTGATCTGCTGTCTCCATAAATAGAGATGATATCTTGCTCGCTAGCAGACATGGCACCGGAGATTGACTTGATGACAACTTGGGTATTGAAATCGATCACCATGCCCCACGGTGGGCGCCAAAACTGTTTTGGTAAAAAACTGTCAAAACACGATATTCTATCTCGTTAGGGGTTAAAGTAACCTACTCTTTTTAGCCTCATATCGGGGGGTTAAATTATACGTGACTTATGACGGAATAATGATGTAAATAATGTAAAGGGCAAAATAAAGGAAATAATGACACAAGAGGTTTTGGTGACGCGGAAAACTCGATGTGGGAAACAACCGCGGGGGGAGCCGGTATCCCGCCAATAATCCACTATTCGATAATTAGAATACAAATATAATATGCAACGGGACCGGATCTGATAACGAATAGCTTATTCGGCATATTGTGCCGGACAGACGGTACCTAAATCAGACGATAAAGGCTGTTCGTGGGTTTATATGTTCTACGTTAATGATGAGGGTTATTTCCTTTAGTGGGTTTATGTGATAGGTTTTGTACGTGAGTTTTATTATAAAAACACAGAGGGGATTTTGTATTATATGTCGTATTGTTGAGCTAGGTCGTATATCTCGTCTTGTGTGTAAATGAATATGGATTCTTTCTCTTCCTTACTCCTTTGTATTTATAGTGAATAAACTCTAGCCTTGTCCTACTCCTTGTATGGCAAGTAATCGTGGTCCTACCATGCTTTTTTCCATAAACGATGCCCCACGTTCTATTCTCCCTGATCTCCCTAAAATCTCCCTGATGGTCTACAACACGCGGGCCTCTCTTGGCCGTTGGTCTCCTTGGCCCAATTTCACCAAATCAGCTCTGATGGACCTAATCTTGTGTTGGCCCGATATGCAGAAATTGACCCAAACAGCGGTATTTGGTCTTCTATCCGTATTTCTCTTCCTTCGGTCCATGGGCCCGACTCCCCCATGTATGACATAGGTCCATTTGCTTAATTAATTACCCACTCATCTCGTGCCACGTAGCTTAGGCCAAATAGTGAATTTTGGCCCAAGCAAATCCTTAAAGAAGGCATTGAAGTAACTATTTGATCAAGGTGCGTTATTGTCACTATAGAAAAAATAGCTTTCTTTATCTCTTGAGCAATGATAGGCTTAAGTAATATATCCCAGTGGACATCATTACAAATATTGTCCATCTTTATAATTTGAGGATTCATAACACAACTATTGACTTTAGTTCCAAGAAGATATTGATAATATAAGAAAGCATATTGAATAACCTGAGGGTCATTAGCTTCTTGACCATTCATGTCCTTGATTGAAAGAACTTGATTTCTCATAAAAATACTTTTTATAACACCAAGTAAGTATTTGTTGGTATTATGTGTATAGAGTAACAGTGATAATGATCATAAACTTGGATATCAACCGAATCACGAAGAGCACGCTTTCCTTAAGAGTATTTCGACCCTATTTCATGCCTTGGGTTACACGAAATCCCTTGTAGGATAAGACGGTTGAGGCCCTCTTCATCTAGGCAAAGATAAAGAGAAATACTTTATGGAGTTTTTATTTTGCTTTGTTATGACAAATTCGAAATATAATTCAGTGTATATTAATGCTCACACTCCTTTTATATATATAGAATATATATGTATATAAGAGTTTATTAATAATGGATAAGATCATAGGATTTAGCACCAAATCCAACGACATATTACAAACAAACTGCCAAACACATGGCAACTCACGCGCAAAAGAGAAGGTGTATCGTATTTTCTTCGATTTCTCATGTTCGTAATATATTCTAAGTATCAATATACTTAACCCCAAATATCCAAATATGATAGGGGACGTAATATACATCGTTTACACTTAATTACGTCTTTCATACATGATAAATTACATTATCATAAACATATCCATTTAACCCATGAACTCGATATACGATTATATGAGCGTACACTCCGTACTCTACTACTCACATTATATCGATTCCGAGTTCAAACCGATTTCAACTTAAAAACCCGAATACACTTAAATGACTTTGTGATCAAAATCACCAACATTCCTCCCCCATTTAAGTGTATCCCTTGTTTCCAATAAAGCAACAAAGCAAACAAATCTATGCATAAATGAAAGTGTCCCAAGGATTGAACTTCCACATTAGTACATTACACATTCCAAATATTCGAGAATCAGGGTGTCCCACGGATTGAACCCTTCAACCCATTTTGAATACATGAAGATAACATACACATAAATTCAAATAACTCCAAAAAGTTTATTCTTGACACTTTTAACAGCCATGTGTCCATATCCATTCATGAGCGCATACAAAGCCAAGCCCGAGCTTTAAGAAGCGGCTACACTTCACACTTATATAGGTGGATTCTTTTAATCATGGCCTGCAATACCATTTTTTCAAAGATCCTACCATTCTTGCAGGTTTAAGCATATCCTTTCGGGACATTATATATTATGTGCTTCAATCTTTCATAATAGGCTTTCCACATTGAACTCAGCCTCTAACATATATTAGAGGGGAGTTGGGTGTCCTACCACAAAAGATCATCTTAGGCTTTACCATCCCGATATCCGACTTGTTAGCCAAGTCCCAAGTTGATCCTTTATGCAAAGTGATCCACTAGATACATTGAGATCTCACAAAATACAACCAAGATCAATCCCCTTTTATGATAGTCCATATACCGTGTTATAACAAACACTCCGGTGCACCGTTATTCACTATCAAAAAATCATGGATGAAATTGGTCTAATACTTTTAAGTAATACCGTAGATTAATTTTCTTAGGTACTTAGCCTTAACCGGCTATGCTAGTACTACGCATACAAACTCCAATGTCAAACTCATTATGCAAATTCACTTCTTGGAAACCCATAAGCTAATGGCGCCTCTCTTAAGCAAGAATACTCTACCATTTGTAGAAAGGACCATCTACATTGGTAAATCAATTTGCATAACATTTTCCCTCTATAACCGAAGAAAAAATGACATAGGACAAACCATAATTCATGGTTTACTTTATACATTTTCACACTTGCCTAATCGCTTGTCAAATATGAGTACTAGCTAAACTAGTATATTTACTCAACTTGTCAAACCGCAATAATTGAGCCCTTGTGAACCCGAGTAATAACTCCACTTTCATTATTGAATAAAATTGTCATACTCGACCTTTGAGAGTATTAACCGGTATATAATAATCATACTCTCACCCTTGATCCTAATACCAAGGATCATATTACCTCCCCCATGTCCTTCATAGAAGGACACGAAAACAGAACCACCTTTTATAAGGTAAATCATCTTTGGTCTATGCCAAAGATCAACTTAACAATAATCTTACAACAAATGACTACTCCTTAACCGGACTCGTCAAATAACTGTACATTCAATGTTATTGATGTACCTCTTACATGGCTAAACCACCATGAGTCCATGACTCCATAATCTTACCATGGTTATCGCAAACCCTAATTCCCGAGATTATAGGATCAAATCAATTACATCACCATACTTTAAATACTTTACATAACACATGAACATGTTAAACAATCATAACAAAACAGTTAGCACACTAACAACATTAGTAAATAACCGATCAATTATCCATTGATCAAAACATCATATTTTACAAATAATCTTTAACATGTAAATGTCCATCTCACATCAATAACTAATGTGAGACTTAACACAACCTAAATATAATAATCTCATGAATCATCCATCAATGTATATATGTGAACCATCATCATTCATTGATCTCTATGTTCATATATATAACCATATTTACCATCAATGAAATTATCAAAGATTCACATCTTAATAAAATTAACCACATAGATAGTCTAACATGCATGGGCATTAACTATATCATACTTGGCATGCAAATTCCACATCCCATTACTGTCAAAACTCAAACGTAATGAAGAACATGATAATTGATGAACTTAATGCTCATTATAACCGCACATTAAGATTCAAATTCAAGTATCAAAACTTGCAAATAATATCATCATGTGAATAATAATTATGGACTTCTTGATAAAATATAAATGAATAAAAGCATTAGTACAGTTTACTTATCTTGTGAAGTCAATTAATATCGCCAGCAGATCAAACACATGATCTTCAATCACATAATTATCGTCGAAGTCATAAAACAGTACATGTTCCTTTTGAACATGAAAAACCCAAAATGAATTCACAACCAAATTCTTTATAACCGCAAATCTGTCCCGATTTTGCATATAAAATCATCTCAAATGATCCAAAAAATTCTCTCAAATTTGATGTCTTACGCATACGGGTTCGATCATTAACATAATCATCATCGTCGATGCTTCTTGTAATCAAACAACATGTATAAAGCAATAAAGCACTTATCTGGTTGGTAATTTATAATGAGTTGCCAACCGCTTTATGATTTCTTCGCCAAATATTTATTTACCAGTAGTGCATACACACTACTCTCCATAATTACAAACCAATTCGTATTGACGTCCTCTCGCATACCAATAGTGTCATTATCACAAAACCGTAAATACTCTTAAGAATGTTGGTATTATGTGTATAGAGTAACAGTGATAATGATCATAAACTTGGATATCAACCGAATCACGAAGAGCACGCTTTCCTTAAGAGTATTTCGACCCTATTTCATGCCTTGGGTTACACGAAATCCCTTGTAGGATAAGACGGTTGAGGCCCTCTTCATCTAGGCAAAGATAAAGAGAAATACTTTATGGAGTTTTTATTTTGCTTTGTTATGTCAAATTCGAAATATAATTCAGTGTATATTAATGCTCACACTCCTTTTATATATATAGAATATATATGTATATAAGAGTTTATTAATAATGGATAAGATCATAGGATTTAGCACCAAATCCAACGACATATTACAAACAAACTGCCAAACACATGGCAACTCACGCGCAAAAGAGAAGGTGTATCGTATTTTCTTCGATTTCTCATGTTCGTAATATATTCTAAGTATCAATATACTTAACCCCAAATATCCAAATATGATAGAGGACGTAATATACATCGTTTACACTTAATTACGTCTTTCATACATGATAAATTACATTATCATAAACATATCCATTTAACCCATGAACTCGATATACGATTATATGAGCGTACACTCCGTACTCTACTACTCACATTATATCGATTCCGAGTTCAAACCGATTTCAACTTAAAAACCCGAATACACTTAAATGACTTTGTGATCAAAATCACCAACAGTATTTAGTGTTGCTTTCTTCATCCTTGAGGCATGCATCTTTAGCATTCTACCTTAAGTGATTAGTCATAATTATATATACATTGTGGACATGGCCACCTACGCGCCGGGCCAATCCGGGGACGCATAGCGGTCTTTTGAAAGCCACGCTCGGCGGCGTAAGAATGCTTTCCACCGGATCGTTTTAGATCGGTCGGTTTCGTCTCGGCAAGGGTCTCGAAACGATGCAAGAGATGTTCGGAGTCGCCACCAAGCATTTGTGAGATGCTTGGAACCCGTTCGAATCCACTTTATACCTCGGTCAAACGAAGCACAAAGCAAGGTTTGACATAGGCACTAAAGATAAGGAATCGTCCCTCTTTAGCATCCTATCTCTAGAATGACTCTCGTACGCCCTGGATAAGGTCTTCCACTATCCAAAGTTTCTGAGTAATAGGTGAAGGTACGTATTGGGAAGCCCTTTAATCAGACACTCAATCCCGCCCGCGGTAGCGGCCTCTACTGATCGATCTTGGTTGGTTAAATGCAAAAAATTGATAAAACGGTTTAAATGCATGAATGCGCATCCAATAGTTTGAGCCTAACATGTGAGCTTTCTATGTCGGTTTGTTTAATCCAAGTATCAAGTATAAGACGTCGAGTTGGATTTAACGTTGATTTACAAGCAAGACGGAAATTAAACATCCATTTACCGAATTAGGTTTATGGTGCATAACGTGATCCATTTGTCTTAGTAAAGCATTTTGCAAATATAATGTTGAATGGGCAGATTCGTCATCTGATCCGTCTTGTATTCGGGTTGACCGATGTCGGGATCGTCCTGGACGAGTGCTGGGAGGGGAACAGACCCTGCATCAGGCAGCCACAAGAGGCGCGAGCTTATTGGCGATGCAAATGGGTCTACCCTGGTCTACATCAGACCACCATAAGAGGCGCGAGCCTGTTGGCAAAGCAAATGGGTCTTCCCTGGTTTGAAAGTGGAAAAATAAGTGGCCTATTTAGGCGCGGGTCAACAGACGATGGAAAACGTCTTCTGACCATTGAAAAATGATTGTAAAATGTATTAAAAAATGGGTGTTTAAACCCATATTGATTTGAAAAGTGTTGGAGCTAGTGTCCTCCACAAATTAGTGTGATGACATTTGTAAATCTCTTACGGGTTCACAAGGGTATACTTCGTATTTTAATCAGTTGATTAACGATTACCTAATAACGGTTGGCTTGCTAGAAAGTTTGACGTTATTATCATACAGATGGCGGTGATCAACTGGTCCCTAAAGGTCACACCTATAGGATGTATTTGAGAGATGTGGTTATGGAAATGTAATCACATTGATGCCTTATATGACTAAACAGTTAGTCAATGAGTTGATGAGACAATTATTTAATGAAGATTAAATAATATTAGTTAAGACGAATTAACTGTCAATTCGTAAATTGAATATAATAAGTTATATTTAATTAAATGTATGTAATGTTAGCTTGGACGAATTAATCTGTTAATTCGTAATTAAATGTAATCGGTTATATTTAATATCAACAAGATGAATGTGTCATAGTGGTAATAGTGAGGGTACTCAAACCAAGAGGTCATGGGTTCGATCCTCACTAGATGACAATTTACACATTTTATACATTTTTGGAATAACCGAAAATAAGAGAAATAACTCTCCTAATTTCGGTATTTGGGCCGAATGATTAGAAAGAAAAATCTGCCCTAATTTATACATTTTTGGAATAACCGAAAATAAGAGAAATAACTCTCCTAATTTCGGTATTTGGGCCGAATGATTAGAAAGAAAAATCTGCCCTAATCTACCTCATACACGGTTTAAGAAGGAGATGGGGTGATTTTTTCTAACCTAATTCATTCTAACTCATTTTCTTTGCCTCTCATCTAAAAAACACAAAAACCTAATTAATCAATTAATTTTTGGAGGATCGATTCTAGCAAACAAGTTAAGGGCATATCTCATATCGTCTTGGGTGCAACTGATAGGCGAATATCTACTTTGATATTGTTCTTAGGCCGTTTTTTCTAGGACCGAAGGTTATTTCTTAATCCTTTACAATTTTGTTTATGCAATTTAATTTTATGACATGCTTTCATCATGATTAATTCGTTATAGTCCTTAAATTTAAAGGGATGCATACAGATAAATCCCACAAGTGGTATCAGAGCTAAGGCCACGAATTTTAATTTTGATGATTTTCATAAAATTGTTTGTAAACAATAATTAGGGTTTGCGAGAAAAAAAATGAACAGTATTATTAAAAAAAAAAGTTTATTTTCTGTTTTTTTTTCCTTTCGGTTTCTCCTGAAAAACCGATTAAAGTTTTTTTTTGCGGCTGTTTTTGTTTATGCCGATTTAAAAAGCATCCGAGAAAAGAATTTTTTTTTCATGTTACTGTTCACGTGGCTACTGTTCACAGAGGACAGATTTAAAAAAAAAAAAAAAAAATTGTCGTGTTTCGGTTTTTACAGATAAAACCATGTACAAAATAAGAAAAGGGTTGTTTTTTTTTTGTTTTTGCTGTTATTGCCGAAAAAAAAAACTTGTTTTATTTTTCCTTGATTTGCCGAGACATATAAAAAAAAGGATTTTGTTTTTGTTTGTTTTGGCCAATATTAATTATACATTACCTTTACAATGTATGATTAATTGTTGTGAAACGGTTCACAATTTTAAGATACCAAATTATTTTAAAGTAGTTTAAAATAATGATGGATTAAATTCATATTACAAGTTTAATATGAATTAAGATTGAAATTAATGTGATTAATTGAGGAATTGTCACTTAATTTGTTTTTAAATAGGTGGTTTGGAAAATTAATCTACATAATTAAAGAATTATGACTTGCATGTTTAATTTTTTTAGTTGATGCATTTTGTTGAATGAATCGTTGAATGAATTTATTTACGTATTTTTTTTTTGCAATCGGTTGTAATTTGTAATACTTAGTGTGGCCTTAGTCAAATTATGTTTTCGTAATGAAGGAAACATGATTTTTTATGTAATTATGAGATCTCGAATCTCCTTTATTTTTCCTTTAGTTTTGGGTTTTGAAATTAGAATGTAATAAATAGGTTTATTATGTAAATTTATTTATTGTAATTTTCGAAGAAGACTAAAGATGGAGATTGGAGCTCACTCCTGCTACATGGATCAAGATGGAACATCAAGACAAGCTTCGCGGGTCCAAGGATGGATTCCAAACTTGTATTTAATATTCATTTTGATAGGATAGGCCACACTAGGACTTTATTAGTCCTTTTACGTTTTTTTTTTCATTCCTATTGCTTTTCATTCACATTATAGTTTATGCATCATATTCCACCTAAAACCAAACCACCTACTACTAAAATGCATGAAAATTGACACATCTAGGTTGTATGTTAGTTTTCATAAACATACAGATGTCACATGTTTATTAAGCCATCATCTTAGTTTAATCATTCACGCATGCTAGATATTAGTTCACTTAAAATGAATTAAAATAAAGTTGATGGGATCTTCCTCTAAAACGGAAATTGAGATTAGTCTTTATAAGGGCAAATAACTATGAATCCCTTCTTCGTCGGTAGGCATAATATGACCCCTTCTACGTTGGGTAAGTAGTTGTGTTGACTTAGTTTACCTCAACATCATAGTCCGAAGAGTTTCTCGTGATTATGATGGACTAAAGATAGAATTTACAGAAATTTATCGACCAAGAATTCTAACGGTAGAATTAGCTAAAAGGTTAGCTTATCAATTTACAGAGAATTGAGTCTTGGGATCATTTATATAATTCTTGAGGGAGGTCAATTGTATAAATGTTTTGAGTCTTCGCGTTATGACTGTAGTTCATTAGACTTAAAAATTTAAACGATGCACATGCTTATTATTTTTATTCTTCTTCTCGCAGTGTAGAACACGTTTATTTTGATAATACTGTTACAACAAAATGTCTGGAAATAACGCAATCTAAATGCCTAGTGCCACACTTGGACGCGAGTCCTGGCTGAAAATATTCATGGACCAGATGAATCAGTTCACACGTCTGAAAAACGACGGGTCCAACTTTGCGGACTGGGAGGCAGCACTACGGAATGCTGCCATTGCTGACGGTAAGCTCAAGTACTTAACTGAGCCAATACCGGTCAACCCAGGCCCCAATGCAGGAGTCAACGAGTCACTCGCTTATAGTGATTTCGTTATGGAAGCGGGTGCGATAAAGAACGTACTCATCTTTGTAATGGAAACCCATTTGTAGAGACGCTTCATTGCCCAAGGTGCGAACAAGATTTTCACCACGCTCACTAACGAGTTCTCAAAAGCACCGAGAATCGTTACATATGAGCATACCTGTCGTTTATTTGATGCGAAACTCCAGAAGGGCCAACCGGTTAGTCCACACATTCTTCACATGATTGAGAATGTCGAGAAGCTGGAGGCACTTGATTGCAAAATGAGTGAGAGCATTGTCATTGACCGAATGCTTCATTCTCTTCATGATGGTTTTGCCCTTTTCAGGGCGAACTACTACATGAATGACTTGAAAAAGAGTCCTCATGAGCTACACTCCCTTCTCGTACAGACCGAGAAGGATATGAAATTGAGTGTGAGCATGAAGCAGGATGTTCTCATGATTTCCAACAAGGGTAAAGGTAAGGGCAAGGCTTATGGCGACCTAGGGTAAGCCAAAGTTTAAAAAGCCAGAAAACGGTAATAGTGGGCCCGGTGAGACTAGTGGCTCACAGGGCAAGGCAAAGAGCAAGGGCGGTGACATTAAATGCCACCATTGTCACAAGACTGGACATTGGAGGAGGAACTGTCCCGTCTATCGTGAGGACATCAAAACAGGCCGCGTCGTTCCTATTGGTATGTCATCTTATATTCATATGATTGAGATTAACCATGCAAGTTTCGGAACTTGGGTACTTGATACTGGTTGTGGTTCTCATTTGTGTAATCATTTGCAGGGCCTAAGAAATATCACACCTCTCGGAAAGGGTGATGTGGACCTACGAGTCGGGAATGGAGCTAGAGTTGCTGCTGTCTCGAAGGGAACATATGTAATCCAACTCCCTAGTGGTTTTGAGTTATTTTTAAATAACTGTTACTATGTACCCAGTTTGTCTAAGAACATTATTTCAGTTTCCGTACTTGATAAAGACGGAATTTCATTTTTAATAAAGGATAATAGCTGTATTTTCTCTTTTAATGAAATGATTTATGGCAAAGCGGTTTCCCTGAATGGAATTTACATCTTAGATCAAACCACGGAAGTATTACACATGAATAATAAGAAGTTAAAGGTTGGTGACAAAAATCAAACCTATCTATGGCATTGTCGAATGGGACACATAAATGAGAAACGCGTAAAGAAACTCGTCGATAATGGGAGTATTCCCGCATTCGAATTTTCTACATATGGCACGTGTGAATAATGTCTCATTGGCAAGATGACTCGAATTTCCTTCAAAGGTGTTGGAATGCGCGCTAGTGACCTATTAGGACTCATACATACTGATGTTTGTGGACCTATGTCAATTACCGCTAGAGATGGGTATAGATATTTTATCACTTTCACGGACGATTTGAGTAGATACGGATATGTCTACTTAATGAAGCATAAAAGTGAATCTTTTGAGAAATTCAAGGAATACCAGAACAGGATTGAGAACCAACTGGGTAGAAAGGTTAAAGCACTCCGTTCAGATCGGGGTGATGAATATCTTTCAAATGAGTTTGATCAACACCTTAAAGACCGTGGAATCGTTCTACAGTTAACTCCACCTGGAACACCTCAATTAAATGGTGTGTCCGAACGGAGAAATCGAACCTTACTTGATATGGTTCGATCCATGATGAGTCACACGGTAGTGCCTGATTCATTATGGGGTTTTGCTCTTTGTCACCGCTCTCTTATACTTAACCGAAGTCCGACTAAAGCTGTCGACAAGACTCCATATGAAATGTGGAAGGGAACGGTCCCTAACTTGTCCTTTATTCGGGTTTGGGGCTGCGAGGCTTGTGTCAAGTGGAGACACGAGGATAAGGTCGGCCCGCGATCGGTCAAGACATACTTTATAGGTTATCCAAAATGATCATTTGGTTATTACTTCTATTCGCCTACCGAACATTGAGTTTTTGTTGCGGCTAGTGCGACGTTCTTAGAGAAAGAATTTCTCGGGAACAAGACAAGTAATAGAACCTTCGAGCTGTCGGAGATTCCAGAACCAACAACCGAGGAACAGATGGAGGAAGTGGTTCCTCCAACTGATGATACGGTTAATATTCCTGAGGAACCTAGGAGGTCGGGTAGAGTCTCTCATCCTCCGGACAGATACATTGGTATGGTCGAGGAGAATGACGTTTTACTCCTAGAGAGTAATGAACCCGCTACCTATAAAGGTGCTATGGACTGTTCCGACTCAAAGCTATGTCTCGAAGCCATGCAATCCGAGATGGACTCCATGTATGAGAATGACGTATGGGATCTAGTTGATTTACCTAATAAGGTAAAATCTCTACAGTGCAAATGGCTTTACAAAATAAAGCATTCTGTAGACGCGCAACCAGATACCTATAAGGCACGACTAGTGGCAAAAGGTTTCACTCAAGTGCACGGATTGCATTATGATGAGATTTTTGCACCTGTAGTCATGCTACGTTCCATTCGGATAATCTTAGCGATTGCCGCTTTTCATGACTATGAAATTTGGCAAATGGATGTGAAAACCGCCTTCTTAAACGGTTATTTGGAGGAAGAGTTGTACATGGTGCAACCCGAAGGTTTCATAGATCCTGAACATCCTAAGAAAGTATGCAAGCTTAAGCGCTCCATTTATGGACTTAAGCAAGCTTCTCGGAGTTGGAATCATCGTTTCGACCAGGTGATAAAAGAGTATGGTTTCACACGATCGGTCGAGGAACCATGCTTATATATCAAGTCGAGTGGGAGCAAGATTGTATTCTTGATATTGTTTGTTGATGACATACTCTTGATTGGGAATGACATTCCTCTCCTATCATCAGTTAAAGAATGGTTGAAGAACCATTTCCAGATGAAAGATCTGGGTGAGGCACAACGCATTTTGGGAATCCATATCTACCGAGATAGATCACGACGGGCGTTATCACTTAGTCAGAAGTCTTACTTGGATAAGATTCTTGAGAGGTTCAGCATGACCAACTCCAAGAAGGGGAACCTTTCAATGACGTCTGGGATGCAGTTGAGCAAGTCTCAGTCACCCACGACGCCTGAAGGGATTGAGCGCATGGGTCGTGTTCCTTATGCATCTGCAATAGGATCAACCATGCATGCCATGATATGCACACGTTCAGACGTGGCATATGCATTGAGTATGACGAGTCGGTACCAAAAGAATTCATGTACCTACGGAGGACTAAGGATTGGGTATTGACTTATGGAGGAGATACTAAGCTATGCACAATCAGTTACGCAGATGCTAACTTCCAAACGGATCGAGATGATTAGAAATCTCATCCTAGATTCGTTGTTACTCTTAATGGTGCTGCGGTGAGCTGAAATAATTCCAAACAGGAAGTTGTAGCAGATTCTACTACTGAGCCATTGAAATATGATAAGCATGGAGGGCACGTTATTTCCATGAGAACTAAACGTGTACCTGAGTTATAGTAGTTGATTATGAATTCGATACGTTATCTTTTTCATATACTATTTATAACTTCATCGTTTTTATAATATTTTGTTTTTCATGTGGATTATACTGACAATATTGAACGCCACAAAGTGAACTGAATTACATTATATTTTGTTTGGTCCGTAATCGCCTCAAAGAGTTGATAACTCTGGCTATTATATTGTGCAGTTGATTGATGGTGGGTTCAACGAGCCATAAGTCAAACGGTTGACTGATCGATCACAGATGCGAGATTATAACGATACCTCGTAGGACAACTTTTTGTGACAACGTAATGGAGTCCTAAATGTTTAATAACATTTGGTGCCAGGTCGTGGATAGGACATCCATTGTGTTCCTAGAGTCGATTCTTTTGACTATCGACTGTCTCTTGAGATTAAGGCAGTTTTTGGGTGACTTTGGTTTCTTTCTCACGGTCTGCCGTAACTGGAGGCTAAGTAGATTTTTTCTGGGTCATTTCATTTAGGCCGCTTTTGTGTTAATTTGAGGAACGAGACTTGAATAATTATTATTGTTTTGACAATATTCGATGTCAGGTTCGATTTTGCAAGCTTGACATGAATAGTTTTGAAAATGGTTATGAACTAATTGTTTTAAGTTCATTTGTTTTGTAATTAGTCAATATTCATCATCGTACTCGGGTTGAAATCCGACATGGTATATGGAACCAAGGATGACTTTGTTTTGATGACTAATATATTTGTTTTGAAAATGTAAAGAAATGAGAAAGGCTTTAAAATACCATTCAAAATATAAAGAAATGAAATAAAAGGCTTTGAAATACTTTTTATAATGTAATTAACCAAATATTATCACCGGGACACGGATTAAACCGTCATGGTATTAGGAACCAAGAATGATTAATATTTTATGGTTAAAAACTTGTCATAAAAAAATGAAAGATTTGAAAATACTTGAAATGGTAAAAACCGATTATAAATATGAAGTAAAAATGAAGGAGATGAAGAAACCAAACACGGTTTGGATTTAGGTTGGGCAGGTTGCTTTAGGCGCGAGCCTATGTGCTACGTAAGTAGTCTCTGACTCAACCAAAAATCCGATTTTGGCTCATTCTTCCCATGTTTTGGACCATGTTATGCATGATTTATCATGTTATAGTCATGAAACATATGAAAACATGATAAAAGAAGATTTTTACACCCTCATACTTACATGCTAGGCTTGTGGCGTGAAACCGAAGAGTGTTTTGTTAAGTTTAGTGATGGTGTAGTGGCAGAAATGGTTGGTCAAGTGATTTAATGCACGATAAAGGTACCAAACAATGTGTAAGGCTTGTGTTTACGATCGGTAGGTTATAAACACGTGTCGGATTGTGACTTGAGAAGTCGAGTCTAGAATTTTAAGGGAGAGGTGAGGGGCCAGACACTCGCGTAACTCTCTAATGATGGCATTTGAGGGGTATTTATAGGAAAATGGGTGGTTGTGTGTGTTTTGAGCGACGTGGCCGCATGGGCTGCTCAAAGAGGCGCGAGCCATGTCGCACTTCTTCGAGGTGTCTTGTCACTATCACACGAGGAAGTTATGATTTGTTCTATCCTAGGATTTGGAAGAACTTGATTTGTACTTGACTATGTAAGATTCCGGGAAACCTTAACATAGAAGCATTTGAATGGGTTGTTTTTTGTGTTTTACTCGGTTTGACTCATTGTTGGAGTCGGGATTTGAATTTTGAGTCGGTTTTTGGTCCGGTGTCGGTTTTGACTCTAGTTAGTGTCATTGTGACCCCGTCGTCATACATTAAACGCTCCAAGTGCTTTTGAAAAGTTTTGAAATGTTTTATTTTCGAAATCGTTTTAAGTTTTCCGACGTAAAGTTGTACACAAACTGTCGATCAAACGCTGCGATTCCTAAGAATGTTGTAGTATGATAATCATTGGGTGTTTGTTGGAGACTCAACAGATACTGGGTATTCTACAGAGCCCCCACTTTGACTGAGGCTTGGACATGGTAAAAGTCAAAATAGAGCCCCTAGGTCAATCGAAGATTACAAGCTGGAGATCAAGTGACGTCGAGTGGCTCGAAAAGATTTGGGCCAGGGACCTGCCGTCGGAAAGGGCGGCGCCAAGGCGACTCGAGGGTACGAGCCAAGGACCTGTCGTCGGGAATAGTTTAGAGTCTGTCGACTGTCCGTGCGGGTCGTTTAAAGTCCGTTATGTAGGGTAATATCCGTATAAGACCCTTAACATTTAGGACTATAACGTAAATTTAACATGTAATTTATGGTCATAAACGAAATACAATAGAAAACGATAAAGATTAGGAATCAACCTCGGGTCCTTTGATGTGCGGCGTAAAGAACAGAAATCAAAGTAGACTTCCCCCTAATCGTTGCACCCAAGACCGTCTGAGACTATGCCCTTGTGCTAGAAATGCTCTCTAATTGACTTGCAATATTGAGAGAGCTATTGTGAGGTTATTCGATGTGAGATCTAGAAATTTCAGAGAAAAAATGCTCTGAAACCCTAATATTTTTGTCAAAATGAATGATTAGGTTAGAAAGGAGGAGAAGCTCTCCTTTTGTTCCTTTCATTCGGCCAAACCGAGATCCACATGGGGAAGTGGGCTTCCACTTCCTCTTATGTTTAACTCGTGGTCCGACTCGAAATTTGCTAAATGTATACGACGGGTTTTTAATTATAAATCGTCATCGGTTATCGGTTATTAAAACATCAACTAGTAACATGACTTAGTTGAATTATTAATACATGTCCGACAAAGAGGATATTGTATAATTAATTCAGTATACATTAATCAAATATAATCGTTTATATTTAATTTACGAATTAACTGCTTAATTCGCCTTAGCCATTATTATTTAATCCGTATTAAATAAAATATCTCAACATCACATTTGACTAATTATTAGTCAATAACTCTGACTAACTGGTTAGTCAAAATTGGCATCAACATGACTGTATTTTCATACTGTCACATCTCTCAAACGTATCTTATAGGTGTGACTTTTAGGGACCAGTTGATCACCGCCATCTGTATGACAATAACGTCAAACTTATCTAGCAAGCCAACCGTTATTGATAAACGTGGATCAACTGATAATAATACCAAAAGTATGCCCTTTGATCCTTTTAGAGATTTATAAGTCCTTGCACTAATCGTAAAGGACACCAGCCCCAACAAGCTCCCACTTGTCCGTACAAGTGTATGTGCAATGACGTTATCCGCACTCACTGGAGGACACAGCTCCAACAAACTCCCACTTGTCCGTACAAGTGTATGTGCGATAACCGATTCTCATATTCATTTAAAATTTATCCCACTCAATGTAAAACAATTTGCAGATCCAGATCCGCAAAGGTCGTATTTTACAATCGATCTGGATCAAGAGTGGTTTCCCCGACTAGAGAGTAACTTAACTGATAAAAGGAATCCGTATCCGAGCATGGCCATGCATTTCAGTTACAGCTTCTCGAGTGGCCCTGAGAAATATCGTGTACCTGATAAAGGCTGAATATTTCCTTCAACTCGACTCCTTCCGATCTAAGCACAGCATGAAATGACCCAGAAAAAATCTACTTGTCCCCCTGTTACGGATGACCGTGAGAAAGAAACCAAAGTTACCCAAAATCTGCCTTAGTCTCAAGAGACAGTCGATAGTCAAAAGAATCGACTCTTAGAATCACCATGGAGGTCCTATCCATGACCGGGCACCGAATGTTATAAAACATTTAGGACTCCACGTCGATGTCACAATTGTGTCCTACGAGATATCCGTATAAATCGCCTATGTGATTGGTCAGTCAACCGTTTGGCTTATGGCTCGTTGAACCCACCATCAACCAACGTCACAAAATAATTGCCAGAGTTATTAGCTCATGTGGGCAATTAAGGACCAAAAATATAATGTTTGTTCAGTTCACTTTGTGGTGTTCAAAATTGTCGTACAAATTCCACATGAAAAACAAAATATATAAATATCAAAACGATGATGTCGTATAGAGTACAAAAGAGAATGAATCTAATCCATAAAAGGAGTACTACAACTCAGGAACACGTTTAATTCCCATGGAATTAACATGCCCTTCATGCTTATCTTGTCGTAATGGTTTAGTGAGAGGATCTGCTATGTTATCATCTGTAGCAATCTTTTCTATCACTACTTCCTTTTGCTCCACGTAATCTCGGATTAGATGAGCTTTCTGTTGTACATGTCTAGACTTGTTGCTAGACTTAGGCTCCTTAGCTTGGAAGATGGCACCACTATTGTCGCAATAGATGGTTATCGGGTCATTCGAACTAGGCACTACGGATAGTCCATGTAAGAATTGACGCATCCATATCGCTTCCTTTGTAGCTTCAGACGCGGCATAGTACTCGGACTCAGTCGTAGAATCTGTTGTAACAGTTTGTTTGGAACTCTTCCAGTGATCATGCAGCGCCATTAAGAGTAAAAACGAATCCAGACTGAGATTTCGAGTCATCTCGATCCGTTTGGAAGCTAGCATCTGCGTAACCGGTTGCGCATAGCTTTTGAGCGCCTCCATAAGTCAATGCCCAATCTTTAGTCCTCCGTAGGTACTTAAGAATGTGCTTGACAGCCAGCCAATGTGATTCACCTGGATGCTGTTGGAATCGACTTGTCATACTCAATGCATATGCCACGTCCGGACGTGTGCATATCATGGCATACATGATTGATCCTATAGCCGAGGCATAAGGAATCCGTGTCATGCGCTCTTTGTCTTCCGGTGTCTCTGGCGCCTGAGACTTGCTCAAATGCACCCCTGGAGCCATAGGAAGGAACCCCTTTTTGGAGTTAGTCATGCTGAATCTCTCTAGGATTTTGTCTATGTAAGACTCCTGACTGAGAGATAACATCCGTCGTGATCTATCTCGATAGATACGGATGCCTAGAATTCTTTGTGCCTCACCCAGATCTTTCATCTGGAAATGGTTTTTCAACCATACTTTCACCGAAGTTAAGAGAGGTATGTCATTCCCAATCAGGAGTATGTCATCGACATACAATATTAGGAAGACAATCTTGCTCCCACTCGACTTGATATAAAGACATGGTTCCTCGACCGATCGAGTAAATCCATTTTCTTCAATCACTTGGTCGAAGCGATGATTCCAACTCCGAGATGCTTGCTTAAGTCCATAAATGGAACGCTTAAGCTTGCATACTTTCTTAGGATGTTCTGGATCGATGAAACCTTCGGGTTGTACCATGTACAACTCTTCCTCCAAATAACCGTTTAAGAAGGCGGTTTTCACGTCCATTTGCCAAATTTCATAGTCATGAAAAGCGGCGATCGCTAAGATAATCCGAATGGAACGCAACATGACTACGGGTGCAAAAATTTCATCGTAGTGCAAACCTGGCACTTGGGTGGAACCTTTAGCAACTAGTCGTGCTTTATAGATATCTTGTTGACCTTCCACAGAATGCTTTATCTTGTAAAGCCATTTGCATTGAAGGGGACGAACCTTAGTAGGTAAGTCAACAAGATCCCATACGTTGTTCTCATACATGGAGTCCATCTCGGATTGCATGGCCTCAAGCCATAGCTTTGAGTCAGAACTGGTCATGGCACCTTTATAGGTTACGGGTTCACTACTCGTTAAGAGTAGAATGTCATCTATGTCATGTTCCTCGACCATACCAATGTATCTGTCCGGAGGAATAGAGACTCTTCCCGACCTCCTAGGTTCCTCAGGAATATTCACCGCAGCCGGGATTGAAGGAATTGGTTCCTCCAATGGTTGCTCGGTATTTGGTTCTGGAACCTCCGACAGCTCGAAGGTTCTATCACTCTTTGCATTCTCGAGAAATTCCTTCTCTAAGAATGTCGCACTAGCCGCAACAAAAACACGTTGTTCGGTTGGCGAATAAAAGTAATGACCAAGTGTTCCTTTAGGATAACCTATAAAGTATGTCTTGACCGATCGCGGGCCGAGCTTATCCTCGTGTCTCCACTTGACATAAGCCTCGCAGCCCCAAACCCGTATAAAGGACAAGTTAGGGACCGTTCCCTTCCATAGTTCATATGGAGTCTTGTCAACAGCTTTAGACGGACTTCGGTTAAGTATTAGAGCAAATTTGACAGAAGAGCATAACCCCATAATGAATCAGGTAATACCGTGTGACTCATCATGGATCGAACCATATCAAGAAGTGTTCGATTTCTCCGTTCGGACACACCATTCAACTGAGGTGTTCCAGGTGGAGTTAAGTGTAGGGAAATCCCACAGTCCTTAAGGTGTTGATCAAACTCGTGAGAAAGATACTCGCCACCACGGTCTGAGCGCAGTGTTTTAATCTTTCTTCCCAAAGAGGTTCTGTACCCTATTTCGGTATTCCTTGAATTTCTCAAAGGATTCACTTTTGTGCTTCATTAAGTAGACATAGCCATATCTACTTAAATCGTCCGTGAAAGTGATGAAATACCTATAGCCTTCTCGTGCGGTGATTGACATAGGCCCACACACATCCGTATGTATGAGTCCTAATAGGTCAGTAGCGCGCATTCCAACACCTTTGAAGGAAATTCGAGTCATCTTACCGATGAGACATGATTCACACGTGCCAAATGATTGAAAATCAAAAGCCGAGATAGCTCCATTTTTGATGAGCTGTTTTACGCGTTTCTCATTAATGTGTCCCATACGGCAGTGCCATAGATACGTTTGATCTTTGTCACCAACCTTTAACCTTTTATTCGTTACGTGTAATATTTCGGTGGTCTGATCTAAAACATAAATTCCATTCATGGAGATTGCCTTGCCGTAAATCATATCGTGTAATGAGAAAATACAAGTATTATTCTCTATTACAAATGAAAAACCAAGTTTATCAAGTGCAGAAACTGAAATAATGTTCTTAGAAAGACTGGGTACATAATAGCAGTTATATAAAAATAACTCAAATCCGCTAGGAAGCTGGATCACATATGTTCCCCTCGAGACGGCAGCCACTCGTGCTCCATTCCCGACACGCAGGTCCACCTCACCCTTTACGAGGGGTTCGATGTTTCGGAGCCCCTGCACATGATTACACAGATGAGAACCACAACCAGTATCTAGTACCCAAGTTTCGTAACTTGCGTGGTTAATCTCAATCATATGAATAAAAGTAGAAGAAGAAGACATACCAACAGGTTTAACGCGACCTGCCTTTATGTCCTCATGGTATACGGGACATGTACGCCTCCAATGCCCAGTCTTGTGGCAATGGTGACACTCCATGTTACCATCCTTGCTCTTTGTCGCGCCTGATGAGTTGCTCGACTCACCAGGACCACTCTTACCTGAACCCGACTTCTTAAACTTCGCCTTACCTACTGCTAGGTCTGCTTTAGCTTTGCCCTTACCCTTGCCCTTGTTTGACACAACGAGAACATCCTGTTTCATGCTCCCACTGAACTTCATGTCCTTCTCGGTCTGTACGAGAAGGGAGTGCAGTTCATGGGGACTTTTCTTCAAATCATTCATGTAGTAATTCGCTCTAAAGAGCGCAAAACCATCGTGGAGTGAATGAAGCATGCGGTCAATCACAATGTTCTCGCTGATTTTACAATCAAGCGTCTCCAGCTTCTCGACATTCTCAATCATGCTGAGAATGTGTGGGCTAACTGGTTGGCCCTTCTGGAGTCTCGCATCAAAGAAGCGAGTGGTATGCTCATAGGTCACGATTCTCGGTGCTTTTGAGAATTCCTGAGTGAGCGTGGTGAAAATCTTGTTTGCACCTTGGGCTATGAAGCGTTTCTGCAAATTGGGTTCCATTGCAAAAATGAGTACGTTTTTAATCGCACCCGCTTCCATACAGAAATCGTTAAACTTGGCGATCTCATTAGCTCTAGCCGTGGGACCTGGGTTTGGCGGGATGGGCTCTATTAAATATTTGAGCTTTCCGTCAGCAGCGGCAGCATTCCCTAATGCCGCCTCCCAGTCCGCGAAGTTTGATCCATCATTCTTCAGTCGAGTAGACTGATTCATCTGATTCATGAAGATCCGAAGCCAGGACTCACGGTCCAATGTGGCACTTGGCATTGGGTCGTTAGTAGGACCATCCATTTCGTTATTAGCAGTTTAAATGTTCGTGTTCTACACTGAAAAAGAAAGAAAAACAAAAATGAAATAAGCAACTCATCGAGGTGATTTAAGTCTATAAAAAAAAAATTATTTTCATCGTGTAGACTCATTGCACTTGCATAATTGATCTCCCTCAAGAATAATACAAGTGATCCCAAGACTCAATTTCCGTAAATTGATAAGCCAACTGTTTAGCTAGTTCTTCAGTAAGAACTCTTGGTCGATAGATTTCCGTAAATCCTATCTATAGTCCACCATAATCACAGGATCGTACGAGTGACCATAGTGTTGAGATAAAATAAGTCAATCAGTTCCAACTTACCCGACGTAGAAGGGGTCATATTATGCCTACCGACGAAGAAGGGACTCATTGGAGTTTGACCTATAAAGACTATTCTTAATTTTGGTTTATACGAGGAAGATCCCATCAACTTAGTTTAAATTCATTTTAAGTGAACGAATAACTAGCAATACGTGAATGAATTAACTTAGGTGATGGCTAATTTAAAAACGAGTGATATCTGTATATCAATGAAAACTAACGCGTGACCTCTATATGAGTCAGTTTTCATGCAATAAATTAGGTGGTTTGGTTTTAGGCGGAATATGATGCATATAATCGTTACAAAAAAAAAATAAAAGAATGCAATACGAAAATAAAATTCCTAGTGTGGCCTATCCTAATAAAAAGAACATAAAACAACTTTGGAATCCACGGTTGGACCCGAGAAGCTTGTCTTGATGTTCCATCTTGATCCAAGTAGCGGGAGTGAGCATCCGATTCTCCATCTTTGGTCTTCTCAAAATTACAATTAAAAATTACAAAATATAAACCTATTTACATTCTAAATAAAAACTGTAATTACAAGTGAAAAATCCAAAACGGAGATACGAGATCTCAAAATACAACCAAGACCGTGTTCCATCATTACGGTAACACGTTCTACTAAGGCCACACTAAGTTACAACTGTTTGTAAAAATAAATACGTAATTAAAAGCATTCAAGGCATTCAAAATAACGACAAATAAAATGCATCAACTAAAACAAATTTATTCGTGACATAATTCCGTAATTACGTTAAATTTATCCAAACCACCTTTTAACGATTAAAATTATGTGATAAAACCGCTTCTATCTGTTTAATTTTAATCTATTACAATCCGTTACTTTAAATACGCTTTAAAATAACTATATGGTACGTGAGTGAACCGTTTCACTATCAAGCGAGTGTACAACATCCGTATGATGTACATTTTATGGCCAAAAGAGAATTTTGGAACAAAAAGAGTAAAATTCAAAGCTGCCAAAACAAAATCCCTCGATCCAGGGACAAAAGTTCTCGATCCAGGAACAAAAGGGCTCGATCGACTGAACTGCTAGTCGATCGAGAGGTATGCCAAACAGTAAGTTCTCGATCGACAGAACTAGAGGTCGATCGAGGACTTTAGTCAGCAAAACTGTTCGATCGAGTACGAGGACCTCTCGATCGAATCAGAGGGGTTTTAAAAAGTGGTCGATCGAGTAAAGCAAGTATTCGATCGATAAAAAACAACACTGAAAAGCTCTCGATCGAGTAGAAATATGTTCGATCAAGGGCAAAAAACATGCTGAAACATAAAACCCTCGTGAAAACAGTTTGACATAGCAAAACATTTGAAATTTTTGATCTAAAACGCGGAAAATCAAAACAACAATTGTCAATATTTAACATATTGTTATAATCTCCGTATAAA
Organism: Silene latifolia; assembly: GCF_048544455.1. NCBI lineage: Eukaryota > Viridiplantae > Streptophyta > Magnoliopsida > Caryophyllales > Caryophyllaceae > Silene > Silene latifolia. The sequence continues at coordinate 136,885,682 of NC_133528.1, read as the reverse complement.
ATAACAATATGCAAAAGAACAAAACGAAAAATCAATTAAAAAAAGCCGTGTGATACAAGTGACGGCACGGTTTTCAAGACAAAAACAATAACAAGTGCAACCGTGTAAACTGGACACGGTTCCCAAGACAAAAAAACGCAAAACAGCCGTGTGCAAAACAAAAAAATTGCCGAGAGGCTGCCGCACGGTTTTTAAGAAGAAAAATTATCGATTCAAAATCGTTTGATGAAAATCACATAGAAAAATTTACGTGGCCTCGCTCTGATACCACTTGTAGGGTAATATCCGTATAAGACCCTTAAGATTTAGGACTATAACGTAAATTTAACATGTAATTTATGGTCATAAACGAAATACAATAGAAAACGATAAAGATTAGGAATCAACCTCGGGTCCTTTGATGTGCGGCGTAAAGAACAGAAATCAAAGTAGATTTCCTCCTAATCGTGGCACCCAAGACCGTCTGAGACTATGCCCTTGTGCTAGAAATGCTCTCTAATTGACTTGCAATATTGAGAGAGCTATTGTGAGGTTATTCGATGTGAGATCTAGAAATTTCAGAGAAAAAATGCTCTGAAACCCTAATATTTTTGTCAAAATGAATGATTAGGTTAGAAAGGAGGAGAAACTCTCCTTTTGTTCCTTTCATTCGGCCAAACCGAGATCCACATGGGGAAGTGGGCTTCCACTTCCTCTTATGTTTAACTCGTGGTCCGACTCGAAATTTGCTAAATGTATACGACGGGTTTTTAATTATAAATCGTCATCGGTTATCGGTTATTAAAACATCAATTAGTAACATGACTTAGTTGAATTATTAATACATGTCCGACAAAGACGATATTGTATAATTAATTCAATATACATTAATCAAATATAATCGTTGATATTTAATTTACGAATTAACTGCTTAATTCGCCTTAGCCATTATTATTTAATCCGTATTAAATAAAATATCTCAACATCACATTTGACTAATTATTAGTCAATAACTCCGACTAACTGGTTAGTCAAAATTGGCATCAACATGACTGTATTTTCATACTGTCACATCTCTCAAACGTATCTTATAGGTGTGACTTTTAGGGACCAGTTGATCACCGCCATCTGTATGACAATAACGTCAAACTTATCTAGCAAGCCAACCGTTATTGATAAACGTGAATCAACTGATAATAATACCAAAAGCATGCCCTTTGATCCTTTTAGAGATTTATAAGTCCTTGCACTAACTGTAAAGGACACCAGCCCCAACACGTTAGACTACGTACAAAGGCTTGCCAGCCATAAGAAGGAGTCATACCTGAGGCATCTTCGGAATATGTCCTTGAGTTGTTTCTTGTTTACGGACAAAGGCTCGTCAGCTGTGATAAGGAATCGTACCCTAGGCATCTTCGGGACACATCCTTGAGCGTTCTTGTTTGCGGGCTAGCCAGCTGTGTTGCGTATATGAGAGGAGATTGCCAGCCGCGACGCGTATATGAAAGGGGCTCGCCAGCCGCGATACGTATATGAAGGGGGCTTGGCAGCCGCGGTGTGTATATGAGAAGGTCTCGCCGGCCGCGGTGCATATATGAAAGGGGCTCGCCAGTCGCGGTGCGTATATGAAAGGGGCTCGCCAGCCGCGGTGCGTATATGAGAGAGGCTCGCCAGCCGCGATGCGTTATAAGGCTCGCCATCCATGTGCGTTGTGAGGCTCGCCAACCATGTGCGTTGTAAGGCTCGCCAGCCATATGCGTTGTAAGGCTCACCAGCCATATGTGTTTGTAAGGCCCGTCAGCCATATGCGTTTGTACAGCCCGCCAGCCATATTTGAATGTGCTGTGTTTTGAGGCTCGCCAGCCATATTGAAGGTCGATTGATCGACCGTGGGAAATAGCCGTGTTGGATGGGTTTATTTCGAGAAGTTTGTTTGAATTAGCGGGCTTCGTGAGGAAGCCTCTGATATCCTGTATGGGAATATCGGTGTTTGTATTGAATGTTTGTGGTGCCGGAAAGGGATAGGTTTGTGAGCCTAGCCCCCAGGGTCGGCAGCGATTTTTGAATCTCGAGGTGAGATAGCGGTTTTTATTACCATTGGTTTTGTAGGAAAGGGATAGATGTGTGCTCTGCCGTTTGATGTGTGTGTTTTGGGAGGACGATTTCGATTTCGTCTTTCCACAATTTGAGATTTGACGAATGTTTGTTGAAAATTTGTGAGAATAACGGGTTTGAATCCTGCTACCGGTTTTGTTTTTGACAAATGGGGGCCCTTAATGCCGCCGTGGAAATTTGAAGGAACACTGAATTTTGAATTTCACCATTACTGTTTTTGAAATGACGGTTTTTATTGCCGTTATTGACATTTGAAGAAATAGTGAATTTTGAACTTCACTATTATTGTTGTTTTTTGAAGTGACGGTTTTTTTACTATCGTCATTGAAATTTGAGGCAATAATGAATTTTGAATTTCATTATTATTTTTTGAAATGACGGTTATTAATTGTCGTCGTTGAAAATTGAAGAAATAGTGAAATTTGGATTTCACTATTATTATTTTTGAAATGACGGTTTTTATTGCCGTCGTTGAAAATTGAAGAAATAGTGAAATTTGGATTTCATTATTATTGTTTTTGAAATGACGGTTTTTATTACCTATTACCGTCGTTGAAATTGAATAGTTTGTGTGGGAAATTGGGCCAAAGCCCAAATTTCGCTGAAGAAAACAAGGAACGCCTCATTGAGGCGCGAGCCCTTTGGGGATAGAAGGGGGCTTCCCTGTTTTTGTAGAAAAGACGCGAGATTAGGCTGCTCCTCATCTCACTTCATCTTCTCCAAACACATAACCCGAAACAAAGAAAGACGCCACTTTTGACCTCATTTCTTGCTTGCTTTCGTGTCCTTATCAGTCATGTCATCTTAAGGTATGTAAATCTTCTTGAATCCATTTGAATTTGTTCGCCTTTTCGTTGATTGAATTAGGGCGAAACTTTATACCCTCAAAATCTATTTGGGCATTTTCGATTGAGCCAATTTCGAGTGAAATTAATGATTGCATTAAGTTAGAAACCTGTTTAGGAGTATAGGGGTGCTTTTAGTTTGCATTTTGGTCCCCGTTTCCGCTCCCTATGCTTGAAAAATGTGAATGAGACGAGGAAACTGTCTCATTTCACAATGTCAAATTTGTTTGCTTGAGTTGTGGACCCCATTAGGTTGTATTTTAGTCGGGGAAGACCGTGTTTGCCATATTGGACCTTTGTCGGGTATTTGTGGGCCACAATTGGAATTTTCGCTTTTGAAGCGGTCTTATGTCTGACAAAATAAGCGTCTGTTTGAGCTCAAATTGAGTCAGTTTGCTTTGAAATGGACCTTGTTGGTAGTTTAGGTCGCTTTGAGACGTGATAAAATCACGTTGCCTCGTTGTGGTTGTATTTTGAAATCTTGACCTGTTCGCGCTCAAATTGGCGTAAAATCGCCTTCTTAACCCGTGGAAAATACCCCATTGCATCGGGAATATATTGATGGTTGTTGGCGGACCTTGTGTGGGTCTCGAGGTGCCGTTTTTGTTGTTGTTGTTTTGACTTGTCTTTTTCTTGAAAAGAAGGGCGAGTCATTTTTTGTGCGGTTTTTGTGGATTGTTTTGTTGTTTTTGTTTGGTTGTGTTTGGGCGGGATTGCCCTTATTTTATTTTGCAGGTTTTTTTTTTGGATTTTGTCCATTTTATGCCGTCGTAATGCCGAAATTTCGGCTGACGCTCTTTGGTTGTTCTTTTGATTGCAGGGGAGTGTTCGGGACCTGTCAGGTCCATCGCTGAGACTTTGGAGGACGAGGATGATCCTTGAGGAGGACAGACGGCTGTTTTTTTGTTACAGGCTTAGTTGTGTTTCTCCCTAGTGGCCTTTGTCTGGCCAATGATCGGGTATCGATCAGTGGCTGTTGTCTGCAGAGGTTCGGATGTCTGATGAGTGGGGTTCAAGATGGGTGCGTTAATCCACGTTGCCGCCTTTGGTCGTTTTTGAGTTCTGATGATTGAGGTTCAACATCGGGGTAGCACCCTGTGTCATGGCTTTTTTTCATCGCCGAATTCTGACGATTGGGGGTTAACGTCGGGATGACGCGCTGTGTTACGATCCTCGATTGTCATGTCATCCAAAATCTGCCAGGCATCATTCTCCTTTTTGTCATGGAGCAGGAATGTGGTATTACCGTCATGGTAACCACCTCTGCTTAGTTCGGTAGGTGGCAGATAGCCCCCAGTTCGTTGTTTTAGGTCAGTGTCTGTATGATAAATGTCTGTACTAGGCCCTTTTTGTATGGTCAGTCGTTTGTATCAAACGTGTGTCGATGTATTTTGTGTGAGGCGGTTTGTATATATGTGTTTTTGGATTGTGGTTCATTTGTGATTTTTGGCTTTTTTGTGTTGTGTTTCAGAGAAGCGCTGTCGGCTGTTAGTTCCCCTTTGATTCACACTAGTTCATGCATCATTAGTGTAGAAAACAGACAACAGGTAGCTTGTACGCATAAACGTAAACATGTAAAAAAGCGTGTGATTGAAAACAAAATTAACCACGATGACTCGAAGTTAAATTTGAAATTTGAATGGTATTTTGAAAATTCCGCGACAAGTTGTCACGTTTGGATTTTTCAACAAAGAAATTGATTTCAAATTTGAGCAATTAACTCGTGTTTTGAACTAAATTGTGTTGAAAATTGATTTGTAACTCGAAAAATTCAAACTCAAACCGCCAGGGGCGAATTTTAGAATAGATTTTCGCGAGTGTATTTGAATTGATTTTTGTGAGATCAAAACTCGGATTTGTGAGAGCTTGAAATTTTGAAGAAAACTGACGTCGTGTTATCAATTTTCGATTTTGTGGAAAATGCAAAAAAGCGAAATTTTTTCGAAATTTTGACATGGAAACGATCCGTCGCGGATCGGGGCGGCTAGCCCTTCCCCCTTAAAAAAAAGTGAAAAACCCGTATGTTTAAAGCTGCGTCATGGAAACCGTGTCGAATTTCGTAAAACGCGAAAACAAGGAAATGTAAGTGTGAGAAAACACAAAACATCCTGGATAGGCTCGAAGAGGCTCGAGCCCTGCGGTGAGAAGTTTGAGGTGTCAGAAAGAAACACAACTTGAAAGGGACAAGTCAAGGGGGGGATCCTGAGGAACATCCCAAAGAGGCGCAAGCCAATTGGCGATATAAGCCAGCTTCCCCTTTTTTAGGAAAAAACGCGTTGATTGTTTTGTATAAATAGGAATGTTTGTACTTCATTGTTTCATCATCCGAAACACGGAAAACAACTCTACAAAAACCTTTATTCTTCTTCCACAAAATTATTCATAGATACTTTCGAAATCAGGTTGCGGCATTAGTGTCGGGATTTGTCGCCTCCCGAAAAGTATCAACTCGTTGTCATGGGAGTTGGTCAATTGTTGGTGCTTTGTCAAGTCAAGGTGCAATCCTCATTTCTTGAAGCATGCTCTCGGTTTTGGGATTCGAAACATCATGTTTTCAGATTCCCGAAAGACGAAATTTGTCCTCTTGCCAAAGAAGTAGGAGCCATTGGTGGGTGGCCGGGTTGCGTTCCGGTGCTTCCCCCGACTCGGTTGTGTTATAAGGAGAAATTCCGTTCAATGTTGGGTTTGTCAACAAGTCAACTTTCTCCTTGCTCTTCATGGTATGGATATGTTGGCTCTTATCAACATTTTCTCAAACCGATTGGATGTCAATGTCTCGGAGGTGGCTAGGAGCACACTTGGTTGATGATGCCAAGTTTCATTGTCATTTAATGGTTTGCTTTTTAGTTATAGTTAATAGCATTTGAAGCTTAAAATTACTTATCAAGATGGTGTAAGAATGATCAAGATGAAGAATATCCCTAGCCTAAGTCAAATGTTGTAAACGAGGTAGTGTAACATACTCAATTTGTCAAGTGACCATAGAACCATGCAACAGAGCAGTGCACTGTTGCTTCTGATACAATGGTGGAGATTGTAGACACGGGGGGGGGGGGGGGCTTGGGAACAAGCGTTTGCATTTGTGGAGTCGGCACCAATGTTTATGGGAAATTCGAACCGTTTGAATACCTCGTGTCATGTCAAGACGCAAAGTAGTGACATGAACACTAAGAACTCGTTACCCTTAGCATTCTATATGTAGAATGACTCTCGTGGATGCGAATGAACAGGGATGTTCACAGAGATCTGGAGTAAGGGGTGAGGGTACGTATTAGGAAGTCCTTTTACTGAACACCTAATTCCGCCCTCCTCGATAGTACTAATGATTAGGGAAATCGTTCGTATTTGATATGTTGTCGATTATATGCATGCAATGCAACATCCATCATTTTGATCCTAATATGTGAAAATTAACTAAGTCGGTGAACACGTAATTAGGCACTCATTAATGTCAAAGTCGGTTTTAGAATTAATTACATGTGTGAACAAGTAAATAAATCATGCATAATTAAATACAATAAATAAATAACGATAATGGAACTACAATAAATTACAATGAATTAGTTGATTTACGTCAAAAATATACTTAAGACGGACAATTTGAAGAAAAGAAAGAAAAAATAAGGTTAGAAAATAAACAGATTAGGAGGTGATAATACGGTTAATAGTTGATTAATTACATAATTAAGGATTAGTTCAAAGCAAGAACGGAGTTGATGAGAATTGTCGTCGGGACTCTCAATCAAACATATTTATATTATCAACAAACAACTAGTTAGTGGTAAGTCGAGGACGATCCATGGGACGGTGTGTTTTGGGTTCTAGGTCTATCTATCTCAATTTATGCTGGTGTCACAATTGTTTGGGTTTGTAGTTGTGTTCTAAACTAATGAAAGTAATAAAGTAAAACAAACAATAAAATAAGAGATGTAAACAATTGATTAAAAGTGCTAGGATATCATGGGTTCATAGGGGATTCATGGGAGTTGATCATACAAACATGTTCACAAAGTTGAAAGCAATGTATGTTGTAGAGGAACCGAGTTAATTTATGTCTTACGGTTCTTAGGAAGAGTTGGGTCCCGGAGCCGAATCGATTAGATTGTACAACACCTACAAGTCGACTTACTTTCCTTCTAATCACTTCTATGCATGGTCTAACAAGACTAGAGTTGGTTTATATCTTACAAGTCAAGTTGAGTAGATAAGAGATGGTTGTAAATGCAAGGATTCATAGGCTTAGCATTTCATCAAACATAACATGTGCATAGGTTGACATTACAGCAAACAAGCAATCTTAATCATGAAAACATATTAGATTAAGTATGAATCAATCCCATGTTTGTTTCCCCTAATTATCCACTAATCCTAGTTTAGTAACTACTCACTCATTGTCATGGAGAACATGTCATTAATGGTGTCAAACATAACAACAAGTATAAGCATGAAAAGAGTTTAAGGAAATAAACAAAAAAGAGTAAAGGGTAAAGGAATTATACCAAACTTGAGGTGATCCAAATAATAAAGCAAAGAATAAAAGAAGAGAACTTGATTGATTGATGAAGAGTTGTCAATTCTCCAATAATAACCCAATAATCTTCAATTACCCAAAAGTAATAAACTTGAATAATAATTAAGGAAAGATTAATGTGAAATTTGTGGAAAGATTAAAGAGTAATCTAATCAAATCTAATCTACTCCTAATCTATTCTAAGAGGATTTTCTAATGTGGAAGCCCCCTTTGATTATCATCTAAATGGGGTATATATAGTAGTGCATCATTAGGTTAAATAAGGCTAATTTAGTAATTAACTATTCTAGGTTCTAGGTAGAGAAATGCAAGTATTTTGAAGAGATGAGCATATTTGCTGAAGACGCCACGGTCCGCTCGTACAAGAGCCTATTATGCATACTTTGATGTGAAATATAATACAAATGCAAGTGAAGATTAAACTAAATGCAATGCACTATACAAAAGAGAGAGGGAGAGAAAAGTATCATACAAATGGAGGTGATGAGGTAGGCATCTCTCACTCGTCATCATCATCATCATGGTGGTAGCCATACCTGCTAGAACTCCCTCCTTGGTCATACCCTCCTCCTTGACCAAAGTATCCTCCGCCTTGACCGTTAAATTTCCCGGCTTGGTTCCCTTGATCAGGGAACAAAAGGTGTGGTTGGGCCCAAGAAGGTCGAGGGCCATTAGGGTCGATATACCCTTGTTGTGCCATTTGGTAGTATTGAGGTTAAAGGGCCAAATAGTTATCGACCCTCCCTTCATGTACCCTAAGATCAACCCTCTTCATGAGATCCATCAAATCATTCACATTTGGAGCATTGGGCACTCGTGGTGTGAATGGCGTATAAGGAGTGGGGTAAGGTGGGATAGGTACATAGGAAGGTGGGGCATTAGCCCTAGCCGGTATCCCGCGAGGTTTTGGAGGATGGCGGGGTACTTCTTTTCTTTGAGGGGAGTTGGGGTGGATTTCAATGTCGAGGAGGTAGCTCGGCCTAGGTGAATATGGGCTCAACCTTGGGTCGGTACCGGGTATATTCCACCCCGAAATAATAATAGAGGAACACCCTTTTGTGAACCATTCTACACTCCCGCTTTGAGTGTAGGCACACCACCGGTGGTGGTTAAAGACGGCGTCCTCATCAATCAAAGTACTACCCTCAAGAGGTGAATAAGTCCCATGGATGTTAAACCCGGGACAAAGATAGTTAGCCAAAATAGTAATTAGACCTCCCATCACGAAGGTCTTAAGTTGGGAGTTCCCTTGAGAGAAATCGTAGAATCTTGTAAGCATCTCAAGAGGGGTATTGAAGTTGTATCGCCTTGTCCCCCGAACATTTAGATAGGGCTCAAGGAATGTCAAATCGAGGAGAGTGCACCTATCTTGCTCAAATCTTCCATTAATGGTGTCGGCTACGAAACGTTCGATGATCCGAATCACCGGGTGTTGGATAGCAAAGGTATAGCATTGTTTTTGGTGAATGAAATCCCTCCCGGAAATAGCCTTCCAAATTAGGTTCACATCAAAGTCGGAGGGTTTGTTGATGTTGCTTGTTGGTACAACAAGACCAAAAATATGAGCAAATTGGTCAAGTGTTAGACTATGGTCGAGTTTACACAACCGGAACTCCATACCAACGGTGCTTCGTGTGTTCGAAACAATGCGGAGGCTACTCAAAAATTCCAAGGTAAGGCTAAGGTATGTCTCTTCATGGGCATGGAATAATTTTCCAATCCCAAACCATCAAAGAACATTTCGGTTTGATACCTTATACCTTTAACTTCTAACACCTTAGTGTCAATGAATTGAGTTGGTTCGTAATGCTTACCTAGCAACTTGACGAACTTGATGCGGTGGTCATCGGATGTGAAGAGTACCTCTGGAAAGTACTCAAGTTGCTCCACCCCTCCTCTTATCACGGGACGGAAGTTTCTTGGCGGCATCCTTTCTTGAGGGAATGAAGAAGATGAGCCTTTGCGTTTCTTGGCGGCGGCTTCAACGAGCTTCTTGGCTTTTCCCTTGAGATTCATCATTTTTGATTTTGGGAAAGTTAGGGTTTGTTTGATTTTTGATGTGATGGGAGTGTTTGGAGATGAAGATGAGTGGATTAGATTTAGATAAGATGAGGAAATGAGGGATGGTAGGGGTGTTTTTATAGAAAAGTAGTGTGGGACGAGCGGCTGAGGGTCGGGCTCGGGCGGATTATTCGAGGTAAGTGCAGGAATCCGAGCGTCTTTAGTGTCGAGACGAGCGTCTTTCTGCTGGTGGTCCGAGCGTCTTGTGAATAATCCGCTCGGATTCTAATCCAGGGATTATGCTTCATCTGAGGTGGACAAAAGACGAGCGTATCGAGCCTGAGACGAGCAGCTGAATTGAGACGAGTGGATTCAAGTCCAGTGCGAAATTTTTCTTCAGATGTCAAATAGGACGAACGTCCAACAGATAATACGAGCGTCTTTTTCTGGACGAGTGTCTTGGCCCATAATCCGCTCGGATTTCAAGTCAGCACCAAACAATACCCATAGGGAGGATGAAGACGAGCGTCCTGCCCTCGAGACGAGCGTCCCTCGCTGTATTTCATACTTTTCATTCTTTTATTTGCAAGATCGTACCCTTGCACTCTTTTGTTATTCCTCCTTATCTTTTTCTGAAATTTTGCTCAATAAAAATGTAAGAAAACTCTCTCTCATTACTCTCATGCAAGAAACAATAAATAAAAGTGCGAAAATGTACAATATTATACAAGGTAAAGGTTCAAGAAATATCTTACAAATGGTGGTTTGAGATAGGACTCCACCAAACTAATTCAAATTGTAGAATTTCTTTGTCCATAAAGCTCAAGGCTCTTATAAGAAGATCAAAAGCTTGTGAACAAGCTCCAAATAAGCATAAGTATGGTTTGCTTAACTTCAAGACGAAGCTTGGTCAAGGAAATTTGTCATTCATTCTTGTTTTCTTCCTCTTCTTGGCACTTGAATATTTACGATGCTTCAAACCAATTAACCCATGATTCTTCTTAACGTAAGGTAGGAAGTATGGTTCATGGTTGCCCGGAGTTTTCCACTCACCACCTTCTTCTTCAATTTTGGTGATGATGATAGCGTTTTGATTATTCAATCCTTCCAAAGTATAAGGAGAATTATCATGACTTTGATGATCGAGTTCTTTAGAAGTTGATATTGTGGAAGCCAAATTTCCACAAGTAAGCTCATTTGCAATTTTTCTCTTGAGCTTTTCCACCAAGTATCCTTTATATGATGTTTTAACCTTTTGGAGAAGGTCGACCACATCATCTCCAATAATCATAGGTTCCATGGTGGGTGCGAAAAGGTCTTCATGGTCAATAGGAAAGAGACATTCATCTTCCTCATGGAAGCATATCTAAAACTTCTCAAGGATAGGGTGCTCAAGTGAGGCAATATCACAACTCCATTCCTCTTCTTCATTACATAAGTCCTTGAAAGTCACATATTCCGCATAAGCTTCTTCCATAGGCTTGTCATCATCGCTATCTTCATATGAATCATAAATGGGGGCTTCATTCAACTATTTCTCCAACATCTCAAAATTCACATCAAAAGATACACCCTCATACTCACAAAGGATAAGAGTATTTGGCTTACTCAACCTCATGTCTTCTTCATCAAACACCACACTTTCATACTCACAAGCTCAAAGGAATTGGCTCTTCCCACTTCTCATCTTCCATATCAAAGGTTACTACTTCAAATTCACATTCATGATCAATGTCCAAGGAATGGTGGGGAGTGATTGCTTGGGATTATTTTATTTGGGTAATTTGAATCTCCAATTCCTTACCTTGGGTAACAATGCCTTGAAGAAAATTGGCCCTCTTTTGGCTCTCCTCTATCATTTGTTTGAAGAAGTTTTGTTGATCTCCCATCATTTGGAGAATCACATTTTGAATGGGTTCATTTTATTGTTGTGGGTAGGTGTGAAAGTGGTTGTATTGTGGCAATTTAAGCTCATTATGAAGTGGGTATTGTGTGGGTGGTTGTTGTGGATATTGGATATGGTGATTTTGGTGGGAAATTTTGGGGTAGTAGTTAGGATTTTCATTGTACGAATAGTAAGGTAGGTTTGTATTGACTTACTCCTCAAACTCCCCATACCCATAGTCATACTCAAAATATCCAACATATACTCCATATGTAAAGTCTTGAGCCATCATAGCTAAGACAAGAAAACAACTGCAAGCATGGCAACTACACAAAAACGGTAAGAACAACCCTTGAGGAACAATTTCCTCAAGGCGAAAGCAAAATTAAAATAGACAAACAAGTAAGAACTTAATCACATAGCACCTTCCCCGGCAACGGCGCCATTTTTTATGGACAAGAGTTGGTTGTCACACATCCAATCAAAACACATTTATAATTCTCAACAAACAACTAGTTAGTGGTAAGTCGAGGTCGATCCATGGGACGGTGTGTTTTGGGTTCTAGGTATATCTATCTCAATTTATGCTAGTGTCACAATTGATTGGGTTTGTAGTTGTGTTCTAAACTAATGAAAGTAATAAAGTAAAACAAACAATAAAATAAGAGATGTAAACAATTGATTAAAAGTGCTAGGATATCATGGGTTCATAGGGGATTCATGGGAGTTGATCATACAAACATGTTCACAAAGTTGCAAGCAATTTATATTGTAGAGGAACCGAGTTGGTTTATGTCTTACGGTTCTTAGGAAGAGTTGGGTCCCGGAGCCGAATCGATTAGATTGTACAACACCTACAAGTCGACTTACTTTCCTCCTAATCACTTCTATGCATGGTCTAACAAGACTCGAGTTGATTTATATCTTACAATTCAAGTTGAGTAGATAAGAGATGGTTGTAAATGCAAGGATTCATAGGCTTAGCATTTCATCAAACATAACATGTGCATAGGTTGACATTACAGCAAACAAGCAATCTTAATCATGAAAACATATTAGATTAAGCATGAATCAATCCCATGTTTGTTTCCCCTAATTATCCACTAATCCTAGTTTAGTAACTACTCACTCATTGTCATGGAGAACATGTCATTAATGGTGTCAAACATAACAACAAGTATAAGCATGAAAAGAGTTTAAGGAAATAAACAAAAAAGAGTAAAGGGTAAAGGAATTATACCAAACTTGAGGTGATCCAAATAATAAAGCAAAGAATAAAAGAAGAGAACTTGATTGATTGATGAAGAGTTGTCAATTCTCCAATAATAACCCAATAATCTTCAATTACCCAAAAGTAATAAACTTGAATAATAATTAAGGAAAGATTAATGTGAAATTTGTGGAAAGATTAAAGAGTAAGCTAATCTAATCTAATCTACTCCTAATCTATTCTAAGAGGATTTTCTAATGTGGAAGCCCCCTTTGATTCATCCAATGGGGTATATATAGTAGTGCATCATTAGGTTAAATAAGGCTAATTTAGTAATTAACTATTCTAGGTTCTAGGTAGGAAAATGCAAGTATTTTGAAGAGATGAGCATATTTGCTGAAGACGCCACGGTCCGCTCGTACAAGAGGGGAAGACGCTCAGATTCTGGGCTGATGAGACGAGCGACTGAGCAGTCGGGACGCTCGGATTGTTTGAGCTGGCGACGAGCGTCTTGATGCTTAGTCGCTCGGACTGTTCTTCAGAGTGCTTTATCTTCTTCTTCTCGTGTACTTCTTATTCTTGCAAAGTTGGTCTTAGTTCTTGCCTCTCCTTCCATACTCCTTTAGCCAATATCATCAATATCCTTCCAAATAATGCTCAAGAGACGGGAATTTTCGCCTAATTGTCTTCTTTCCTACAAAACATACGAAATGCACTAGGAAAGTAAAATAGAAAGCATTTGACGGATAAAATGGCTATGGAATGTTATAATAGTATGCATAATAGGCTCAATTAAGGGGCTAAATGTGCCCAAATATGAGTCACATCAGAAGTTCAGGGACATAATTCACCCCAGAACAGGCGCAACATTCCTGCGTCTCTTGGAAGAGGCTCAATGGTTACTGTGTCTGTTCCTGGGTTGAGTTTTGGCTGTAAAGTCAGAACTGCAAGTTGTTAATATTCATTAGTATGTTTAAAGGTTGATTATTGATATTTGACTAGGATGAAAGTGATTTATCATATTAATTGCATACCAAGCCGTCATAAAAACATTAAAACTAATAAAACGAGTTAAGACGGATTAAAATAATTAAATTAATTATATCAAATTATGTTAAAAGGCTGAAACGAGTTGAAGACACGACAAACTGGAAATAAACGGTGAAAATATTTTCAAAGATGAATCTCAAAAACTTGATATGAACGAATCGAGTCTCTAAAATCCAAGTTTGATTTAATGGCGAAAACCCGCAAATATCGATTATAAGGGATTTAAACCGTAAATAAAAATATATTAAATATTAAAAAAACGTATTAGGATTATTATGTACGAAGAAAATAAGAAGAAAAACAAAAGACGAAACAAAAGAGACGAATTAACAAAGAACAGAGGAAGAAGAAGAAAAGCAGGAACTGGGCCAGTCTCAGGAAAAGGCGCAACAGTTGCTGCGTTTCTTCTCGACGTCTGCCTTCTATTAATCCGAAAAACAATTTAATAAAGGGGGTTTTAGAAATCGGTTATAAATATGCTTTTGACGTAAATCTTACAATGATGGATACAAAAATAAAATACAATAAAAAGATGGGATTTACACTCTCAGACTTACATGTTTGACGAAACGAGATTAACTAAGTTAACGTATAGTGATTGCTCGATCGAATGTATGCAGAAAGTGCCCTCGTTAGAGGATTTAGATTAATTTGATTGATGTATAGTGGTCAAATTGGTCGGTCATGCAACGTGATTGGTACTCAGAATGATCTGAGTTTACGTGGTCGATTGATCAAGCACGTAGGCATCGAATGCTTAGAGCACGGTCTTAGAATGCAAAGGGAGAAGAGAAGGGCTGACACTCGCGCGAAAAATATGTGGGACGTAGGTCCTTATTTATACCACGACAGTTCGCACTCTGTTTCAAGATAAAGTACTATGACGGTTCACAGTTTGCTTGAAGATAAACGGATCTGGACAAAGATAAATGTGCAAAAGAAACCGAAATATATGATATATGGTGTTGGGGAAGAGGCGCGCCAAAGATGGACCTACAAGCAACCAACTTATAACGAACTTTTGAAAATTGAGCTGGAAAGGATATGGGGAAGAGGCGCAGCAAGAGCTGCGACTCTTGGAAGAGGCGCAGCAGATGCTGCTTCCTTTCCCGAGTTCGTCCCTGTCTGAGTAAAAACTCTACAGAAGTCGTGTTTTATTCATAATACAAAACACAAATTCTATTAAAACTCTCTCAAATTCCAACCATTTTCCGCCAAAATTTGATCAATTCACTCCATTAATCATGACTAATAGAGGTATGTGTCTTATTCTTGCTTTAAATTCTTGTATTTGCTTGATTTTTGATCGAAAAATTAGGGTTTTTATACCCAAATTTTCGAAAATTTAGGGCTTTTCCCCCAAATGAATTTGTCTTGTAAAATTGGCATTAGAAATGAATAATAGGCAATGTTAGAAATATAACCATGTATTCTTTTTGAATTTTCGTTAAGTATTGAACATTTGAGCGATTTTGAGATGGTCTCTCACCTGTTTCGAAAATCGCTTCGAAAGTGCCTTTAGGATTGCCCATTTTTGATGAAATTTTCTTTTCTGGAATCCTTGTGTAATGGGTGAACTTCCTACCATGTCGGATTTTTTTATTTGTGATGACTTTTTCAGGACACTTTTCTAGGGCATAATCGCCAATGTTGTTGGCATCTCTTCCCAAAAAGTATAACACGGTTATTACTAGTTTACTTTTGGGGAAGAGAACATTGGCCTTAGATGAGACCGTTGTAGTTTTGATTGAGTCAGAAAAGTTGATGAAGCAAGGAAGTGGTGGCTCTTCAAGTAATGGTTGAGCTTTTGTCGGTGAATATCGTGGCAAGAAGAAGGGCGGTTGGAAAAAGCACAATCCTAATATCAAGTGTTTCTACTGCGATGAGTTAGGCCATATATAAACTGTATGTCCTAAGGCAAAAGAAGATTTGAAAGAGTTGAAAAAGACTCGTGCTAGTAGGGTTGCAGCTATGGCAGAAGTTGATGATGGAGAACTCTTAATGGTTCACAGTGAAAAGGAACCTAGTAAGAGCTGGGTGTTAGATTCGGAAACTTCCTATCACATATGTGGAAGAAGAGAGTGGTTCTCTTCTTATGAAAAATGTGAAGGTAAGGTGGTTAGTTTGCCAAATGGTGATAAGGCAAAGATTGAAGGGATTGGTGAAGTTAAGGTGAGACTTCATGATGGCCAAGTTAGAAGGTTTGGTGATGTGAGATACATACCAAACATTAGTAGAAATTTAATCTCATTAGGTAGATTAGATTCTACGGGTTGTACCATTCATGTTAATAATGGTGTTTTGGAGGTCACTAAAAATGGCAATGTGATTCTCAATAGTAGAAGAGGTAAAACTAACTTATTCACATTTGATGGAAGATGTGTTGAAGATGGGTTAGTTCAAGGGGAGGTACTCTCAAATGAAGGGGAGGTTCTTCCAAGTAAAGGTTGGGTCGCTGTAGATACCTCATTTCTACACCTCCCGCAAACCACCCGGTGATGATTGGGCCGCATGTTTGATACGCGGAACGATTTGTGACAGTTCGTAAGATTATCGTCAAGTGATTGCTCAAATATTAATGTCGACCTCTTAGTTGTCATCTACGTCCCGATACGGTCGTTTTGGCAGTAATTAGAGTACATTCGAGTCCGGCCTAAAACCGTCTCCGTTTTACGATAATCGTTAAATCCCGAGTCGAATGTTCGGAATGTTCCGGATATTTCTATTCCATATTTCACAAATTTTATCTTTTGGCAAATAATATTCCGTAATATTCGTATAAGATATTAAGGAAATCGAATTATTTCCGTCCTACCATAACTCAAACGCGGAAATCTTTCTTCAGCAGGAGGAAACCTCCTGGGAATAGACGCAGCAGGTGCTGCGCCTCTTCCAAGAGACGCAGTGGCTGCTGCGCCTCTTCCCAGGCCCTTTTCTGCGTATTTTTCGTATCTTTTTCATATCTTTCCGAGATTCACTTCCAAAGAGTCTCCGAAACCCTAATTCCTTCACGTGATTAGTATAAATAGGAGCTTTCGTTCCTCATATTTCTCACGCGAGTGTCCGCCCTTCTCTTCTCCCTTTGCATTCTAGACTTTGTTCTTACTTATTGGCGCCTACGTGCTTGAACTTTCGACCACGTAAGCTCGGATCTTTCCGGGTACCAGCCTCTCCGTTGCATGACCGACCAATTTGACCAACTACACTTAATCAACTTATTTAATCAATCGTTTTCCTCTTACGGGGGCACTTTCTTTGCATTCGCGTCGAGCATCACTAATCGATATCTTAGTCCCTCTCGTTTCGTCAACATGTAAGTCTGAGGGTGTAAATCTCTCCTTTTATTTATTGTATTTATTTATTGTATAATCAATTGTAAGGTTTACGTCGAAAATACCATTAAAACCGATTTCTAAAACCATGCTTTAAAACCTCTTTTTACGGATTTCCAGTAGATAACCGTCGAGAAAGGACGCAAAGAATCGCTGCGCCTCTTCGAAGGAGCGCAGTTCCTGCTGCGCCTCTTCGTGAGGCTGCCGCAGTTCCTGCTTCCTTTCTTCTTCGTTCGTCCTCTGTAATCCGTCAAAATCCTTTTGTTTGTTTCGTTTTCTTCGTCATAACAGTATATAATCCGCATGTATATTATAATCATCATCATTAATATGTTTTAATCATCACAAATCCGACTTAAATCCCTTATAATTCATATTTGCGGGTTTTCGTCATTAAGTTCAATCCGGGTTGTAGAGATTCAATTTGTTCATATTGGGTTTCTGGAATTCGTCTTTGATATAGCTTTCATCTGTTTATTCACATGATCGTCGCATATTCATCATTAATCCATCTTATCTAACGTAGTTAATTGATTTAATTCGTAGGACTCATTAATATTTTTCACTTCTATCATTATTTCATCATGTAATTAATCCGTTTGCATCCGTCTCATTCATATTTTACTGTTTTTATGACCCATTCATATGTAAGATAACATATTAATCACTTTCATCCGAGTAAATAATTAAATTAATCGTTAAAATCACCAATCGACATTAACGGCTTGCAAATACGGCTTCACAGCCAGAACTGAGCCATGGAACAGACGCAGCGTCTGCTGCGCCTATTCCAAGGGACGCAGCTCTGCTGCGCCTGTTCCTGGCTGAGTTCTGTCCCTGAACTCCGTTTCTGCCTTGACGTAGTGTAATTAGTCTACATATTAACTAACTATTATCCGTAATATCACGCTAATTCTTGTTCGTTAATTTCTTTCTTTCTTTCTTTCTTTCTTTCTTCCTTTTTCTCAATTATCCGTTTTAAAGGTATTTTCGACATAAATCGCCTATCCCAATGTAATTAATGCAATTTTCATTATTGTATTTCTTTTATTGTATTCCTTTCATTGCTTGTATGCTTTCACATGTAAATCAACATTAAATCCTACTTCGACATTAATTGCATGTTAAATTATTTGCTCACCGACTTAGTTAAATCTTCACATGCTAGGATTAAAACTTGGATGTTGCATTGCATGCATTTTGGCCGACGATATATCAAGTATAAATAACTTCCCTAATCATTAGTAGAGGCCGCTATCGAGGCGGGCGGGATTAGGTGTTCGATCAAAAGAGCTTCCTAATACGTACCCTCACCCCTTACTCCAGATCTCCGTGAGCACCCGTGTTCATTGGCATCCACGAGAGTCATTCTAGACATAGAATGCTAAGGGTAATGATTGCTTAGTGTTCATGTCACTACTTTGTGTCTTGACATGACACGAGGTATTCGAACGGTTCCAATTTCCCATAAAAATTGGTGGCGACTCCATACAAAATGCAAACGCTTGCTTCGTTTTCACCAAGCGGCCCCCGTGGGCGGCCCGCTGTCCACGTTTAGGCGACTCCCCGGGGATAATACACTTACGTGTAGCTAAGGGTGAAACTTGAACAAGGTTAGGGAATAGTTTGTACAAGACAATTGTCGGTTTTCATAACTCGGTCTTCCTAGACCGTTTAATTCGGCCTTCCTAGGCCCAACCCAACCCATTCGACCAATCGTCCCGTCTAAACGGTCCTAATTCTTATTTGGGCCTAAGAATGGATAGCGATTGACGTCATCCATACCATGATGCTTACTCTTGTTTGCATCAAGGGCCTTCACTACTTGAGGAAATGGACTAGGAATCGGCCTTACTCTTGTTTGGCACGAGCCTCTCCACAAACTTCGGGTTTGATGGTTCGGTATGGCAACCCACCCTTTAAACCAAAACCCTTCTAAATGCACTCAGCATCCCGTTATAATGCTTGTATAAATGTGTAAACCTTACGTGATCACCATTTCTAAACAAAACCATGACGAATTTTCAAAAATCAAAACCCTTTTCAAACAAGAATTTCGAAATAAGGCTTCAAATTAGCGCAAAATCCGGTCAAAACTCTGTCCGTTTGTCGTGTCAAAATTCGGGTCACAAACCCATTTCAAAACCTCACTTCAAGTCCACTCCTACAACTACACTACAGTTGACTAGGACACACATTTTCAAAGACCTTGTCTTTCTTCAAAACTCACTCAACACAAGTGGCACACACCCACTTCACGAGTCAAAACTTTTCCTCTTTTAGCAAGTGTGATAGAATGGTCGATCGTGTTTTGATTCGTCGCCGATCTCTTATCCAGTTTCCAAGATGCCCGGATCAAGTGATGAAACAAACTTCCACCAACTCCAGAATAGTAATGATCGAATCCTGGCCGCGCTAGCCCAAATGCAATCTACTCAAGAACAAACCTATGACCGCCTTGAACTCATCGAAGGCCGTATCTATGTTGTAGAGGGAAGGTTGCCTCCCCTTGAAAGTGAAGTGCTACGTAATTCCGATGATGAATCTAGGGATGAGAATCCTTTCATGGGGATGACTACAGCTGAGAAAAGACTCCAATACCTAGAGGAGCAATTGATGTACCTTAAGGGGGATGACATTTATAGGGAGAACAATCGCAAGTATGAAGCCGTCAATTCCAAATTGCCAACTAACTTTAACATGACGGATATCCCTAAGTTCAAGGGACACGAGAACCCTTTGAACCACATCCGTGCCTTCAAGGATTACATGTCTATCAAAGGCATCAAACCCGAGATGTTCTTAAGGATCTTTCCTTCATCTCTTGACACCATCCCGAAGCAATGGTTTTACACTTTAGATCACAAGAAAGTCGCTACTTGGGAAGACGCCGCAATCGAGTTCTCTAAACAATATGCGGATAATGCCGAGATCCAAGTCAACATGCGTACTTTAGAGGTTCTTACCCAAAATGACAAAGAAGGATTCACCGACTTCCTAAGTAGGTGGAGGAAGACTAGCACTCAACTAGTTGAGCGCCCGGATGAGGCTACTCTTGTAGAAAAGTTCGTGGATAATCTCAAACCCATCTATGCCAATCATTTGAGATACCAAAACATCAAAACCTTCAAAGACTTAACCGTGCTGGGGACAAGGATTGAAGATGACATCCGTAAAGGACTCTTGTCCAAAACGGTAGGTCGAGGATATCAAGGGTCCACAAGTCGTTCATACGGCTCTACCAGTAAGACCGATGAAGTTAACCTTCTCGAGCCATCCAAGAAAACTACCCCACCAAGGAAATTCACAAACCTTGGGGATACTTACTCCAACGCTCTAAAAAGGTTAATGAAGCAAGGTAAACTCCAACCCATTGGACCTACTCCCGAACCCGAAAGGAAGTCCAAGTTTTGGGATGAAAATTCATACTGTGAATACCATAGGGGCAAAGGGCACGACACAGAAAAATGCTACAAGTTGAAACACGTGCTTCAAGATATGATTGAAGATGGTCGACTCCTAATACCACCAGGAGGTAAACCCAACAACACTCAGAATCCTCTTGGAGTTCTAGTGATTACAAGTGATGAATCTACCTTAGATTGCTCACACCTCATTTCTCCCACCGAAAATGAAATTCATGCAGTTGAGAAAGAAGGGCTCTACTCTACTATCTCCCCTACCATTTCCGACTTCATCACATGAGCAAGGAGTGTAGATAGACAAGTTTGGGAACTAGAAAGCATGGTAACAACCTTACGCAATCCCAATGCAATACCCAAAGAACGTGTACCATTGATCTTCTCTCAAAATGCCACTATGCAAGAAGTAGTCACCGTGGTTGATAAACTAGTCGATCAAATCATACGACTAGAAGGTGATATCATGAGGATGAGGGAACTAGCCGCAGTCAATGGGGTTTGGGCCGATGATGATGAGGACGAGTATCTCATTGAAAACTCCCTAGTCAAAGAAATAGTCCAAAATGGTGAAGACCAAGATGTGGATCACCTAACTCGTTCGGGTCGCCCATATCAAAACACTACTCAAAACGGTCCAACTAACGTCATCACACCAAATGACAACGAAGATGACCCCACTGATCATTTGCTCAAGCAATTACGAAAAACAAAGGCGATCTTTCGGTCGGCTACTAGTAGCAAGCTCATTCCCACATCGCCAAGCTTTACTGCAAGCTTTGGCCAAGCTAAATGTAGCACATAACTCCACTCCTGAAGATGTAGTCAACTTGGTCTTCCAAGAATCACCTAAGCTAAGTAATCCTATTACTTTCTCGGACGAAGACTTGCCACCTTTTGGCGCTAGTCACAACCATGCCCTATACATCACTGTCATTTGTCTAAAGAAGAACGTGCCAATGACCTTGGTAGATGATGGCTCCGCGGTCAACGTCATACCCCTCAAAACAGCATACAAGCTAGGTATGAAAGAGTCGGATTGGACTCCTACAAATCAAGGTGTACGTGCATGTAATACCCCGTATTTTATATAATAAATTAAATGGATATTATATAATAAATTAAACGGATGTTATTATATATTATTTATTATACATTTTATATCACTAATTTATATCAGGTTAATTGTTGAGTCGATAATTACGTTAAGTTATCGAGCTAAGTTAATTAAGACGGGTTAATATGGAATTCGATATGTGAGCTAATCAGTTGAGTTGGCCCAATAACTGTCCAGCCCATTTAACCCTAAGCCCAACTAAACACTAACCCTAACCCTAACCCTAAACCTAATAGTACCCCTAATCCCTCAACAGTCAACCCGCCTCCCTCGTACACTCCCTCAACCCGCCTCCCTCTTTTCTTCAGATCCCATCTCGGCTTTCACATAAAACGAGAGAGAGAGAGAGTGCCTGGGTTGTTGACGGCGCAGCAGGGAAGGGGTAGGGGCTATTGTCGACGTCTGAGGGTGGCCGTGGTGGCTGTTATGGTGGCGGAAAGGTAAGCATGTCACATTTCTTCTCTGTTTTCATTGTTTATGTCGGGGTTTTGGGTGGTTGTTTCGTGTCTGATAGGGGTGAGGCTAGTGGTTGTTGATGGGGTAAGGGAAATGGGTGGTTAGGGACGAGTGAAATGGTGGTGGTTATGGTGGCTTTAGCTGGTGGTGGTGGCTAAAATAGGCGGCATCGACAGGGGTGGTCAAACAGGTTTTTTATACGGTTTCAGATGGGTTTTTACACGGTTAAGTTGGGGGTGGCACCACTGTGGACTCGGGGGAGGTCGAAACAGTGGTGACACGGTGTCTGGGTTCGTGGGATGACGGTGGTCAGGTCCGTGGTGGTTTGACGGGAGTTTAGTGATGGTTGCGGTGGTGGTGAGAGGAGAAACAGAGGCGTTTGGGTGAGGCACGGTGGGAACCAGACCAAAAGGCGGCCGTGGTTCTACTCGCCGGCGGCAGTCGACCTAGTGGGGCTGGGTTGTTGGTGGCTGGGTTCAAGTGGGGACCACGGCTGGTGGTTGTCACGGTGGTATATGTGGTGCGTGAGGAGTGTGGGCGAGAGTAAAGGCGGGGGTTGTGTTTAATCGGGTTATTCGAATCGTGTTTGTTTTGAAACGGGTTTTCATAGTTTAAATCGCTATAATTCGTAATTGGTCGTATTCTTAATTAATTAATTCAATTCCCAAGTATTTAAATATTTAAAGACGGGTTGTTAAGTTGTTCAAATTAATTAATTCGGGTTTCTCAATCGAATAATTCGTTTAAATCTTTAATTATCATTTTGGCTATTCAATTTAATTCCCGAGCTAGTTTTGTAATCCAAGTCGGGTTTTGAGTCGGGTTTGTTAAAAGAGAAAAGTTATTATATGACACATCAATTACTATATCGGGAAGGCTTCTATTTTGGGAAATTACTATATTTAGTAGTTAGTAATTACAATTATTATAATTGTTTTAGGTGACGAATTCGTGAAGGATCGATAATCAAATTCATTGCTTTACTCTCTGGACTGCTTAACTGCTTAATTGGATTGCTGGCACTTTGAGGTAGGGAAATACACTTGTCCTATTATCGTCATAGTTGAATTGTGTTGACCTGATTCCTGGTTGTTGATTTACGTTATCATTTATATTCGGAAAGGTGATTGACTGATTTGATCGTATTGAGTATGATATCACAACATCGGGTAACTGGCATGACTTTATGATTTATCGATTCGATGATTTATATACATATTGCACCGCATTAATTATGTTGAGCATTTCATATGCATTGGAGTTGGAGGATGATGTGGTAGTGACGGTGTTGAGATACGATGTGATGTTGTGATAAGGCCCAGGCGGGTTCTGCAGGACTTACCCTGGTGTCCTCAGCTGTTGAGCTGGCAGATCGGCTTCGGTCGATATATAGTCTACCGGGATCGGTATGGTCATGGGCGTTCGGGGTATGAGATGTGTGTGATGAGTTGAGATGGAGATGGAGGTGGCGGAGTATCATGCATATCATATTTTATTGTTTATTGTTTTCCCTACTCAACCTCGTGGTTGACCCTGTGTATTCGTGAACACCTGTGATGAACCGTTTTATGG
This sequence comes from Silene latifolia, assembly GCF_048544455.1. Taxonomy (NCBI): domain Eukaryota; kingdom Viridiplantae; phylum Streptophyta; class Magnoliopsida; order Caryophyllales; family Caryophyllaceae; genus Silene; species Silene latifolia. The sequence continues at coordinate 136,862,170 of NC_133528.1, read as the reverse complement.
GGAGCAGACTTGACAGGTTTAAGAGATAGGACGGGAGCTTGATGGGCGTGAGACACTGGATCAAACGACTTAGTAGCTAGATCATCATCTAGAAGACTTTCACTTTTATTTATGTCAGTTCTTGTAATTTGAGTTGAAAAGAGGATTTGTAATAATTAAGTTAAAATATTATATAAATTGCTTTGGAGTTTAATTTGTTATTCACTACCTCGGGAAACCGAGATGGTAACAGTCCGTTTTATTAGAGAATGTCTTGACGAGGACTTCTTTTATAAACCGGGGTGTTACAGTGCATATGACGGTACACGACGAAAATCGGTAGGACTTGCTAACCTAACCATAGCCACGGGACCAATCGAACGAAAGGTTAACTTCCAAATAGTGGACATCGAAGCTTCATTCAACATACTTCTGGGAAGGCCTTGGATCCATGCTTCCAAAGCGGTAACATCCACCCTTCATCAAAAGATCAAGATCCCACTAAATGGCAAAGTAGTGAAGATCACTTCGTCACCCATCAAGGCAATAATCGAGAAGCAATCAAACAATCAAGTCCTTGCGGATCCCGTATACGAACTTGGGGGCTTCCAAAGTGTAAGTGTCATAGAAAGTGAGTTGGCACCCTTATACTATAATCCCTACTCCAACTTGGTGGTCAACCACATACTCAAATCCCAGGGATACTTCCCTGGAATGCCTTTGAACCCTATTCGGAAGAATACCTTCGCACCATACAAGGAAGGCAACTCAACAAGGATACCACTTGGACTAGGGTACAAACCTACAAAAGAGGAAGTTCTCGAAATGCTTGCCCAAGTCCAAAACCGCAAGCACGTGGGAATCCAAATGAGGCCATATCTCCCTACCTTAAATGGATACTTTGTTCAAGAAGGAAGTTCAGAGCTCTTTCATGGATTTCCCGAACCTTGGCATTACTTGAGAGGAAGTTAGCCGGAATAGAGATCTTTCACGATTGCTACTTCATTCCTCCAGAAACGGTTCCTACCGTCAAAACCCGTCAAGCACCTTGCTTAGACGAACAAGCTGTTAGCCTATTGTTTGGAGAAGATCGATTCGTTAGGGCCGCGCGGGATGAGATCATTACTATGATACTTCAAGACGATCGCTTCAACCCCACCGCGTTGATCACAGAAACCGACACAAAGCAGCAGAAAGGATGGAGAAAATCGATCAAATGGACCAACAATCAAGGAAGACTCTTCAAGCTCACCACTGGAGAAGGAGAGATGTTCAAAGGAGAACCAGAAGACGATGAGTTCGAGTCGGAGTCGGAGTCTAGAGAAGTCATTAGAGAGTCCACTCCTGTCATCATCCCCACTCCCTTCGTTTCTCCTAGCTTAGCCTCGAGTAGTCACAGTAGTTCGGGAAATGCCCCAACCACTGTCCCTTTGCCGCCACTGACCATGGATCAGTTGGCTTCTTTGTTTCAACTTTACTCAAATCTTAATATGAATAAATCAGGTTCTGCTTACTCTTTGTGTTATCTTGAGTGGAATTCTGTTTATGATGATACTGAGGATGACCAAGACCCAGACTCAATCGAACTACCTCCCTATGTAGCCAAAGAAATATTACAGGAAGGGGAAGGGGGACCGGTAATAGAGGACACCGAACCTATCAACATAGGAACCGAACTAGAACCCAAAGAACTTAGGACAGGAACTACCTTGAGCTCTACCGAAAGGGCCGATTTCATAGACCTCCTAAATGAATTCAAAGACGTTTTCGCTTGGTCCTACAAAGACATGCCAGGAATCGACAGGGATATTGCCGAACATAGGATTCCGATTAAGCCAGGTTTCAAACCTGTGAAACAGAAGCTTCGACGAATGAGAACAGAATGGGCTCTAAAGATCAAGGAAGAAGTTGACAAGCAATTCAAAGCCGGGTTCATCAAAGTTTCCGATTATTCTGACTGGGTAGCTAACATAGTACCCGTACCCAAAAAGGATGGGAGAATCCGTGTTTGTGTTGACTTTAGGGACTTGAACAAAGCGAGTCCAAAAGATGACTTTCCTCTACCTCACATTGACATATTAGTGGACAATACTGCAGACCACGCATTACTATCCTTCATGGATGGATATGCGGGTTATAACCAAATCAAGATGGCCATGGAAGATATGCATAAGACCGCATTCGTCACCCAATGGGGAACCTATTGCTATACAGTAATGCCGTTCGGATTGATCAACGCCGGAGCTACATACCAACGCACCGCAACTACACTCCTACATGAAATGATGCACAAAGAAGTTGAGGTATACGTAGATGACATGATCGTCAAATCTAAGGAAAGAGAGGGACATATTACGAACCTTCGCAAGGCTACGAAAGTACAACATGAGGCTCAATCCTCAGAAATGCACATTTGGGGTAACATCTGGCAAACTCCTGGGATACGTTGTTAGCCAACAGGGTATAGAAATAGATCCTTCCAAAATCAAAGCTCTGATTGAAATGCCACAACCTCAAACGGAAAAAGAAGTCAGAGAATTCCTGGGAAAAGTACAGTACATAAGTCGATTCATATCGAAACTTATGATGATTTGTGAGCCTATCTTCAAGAAACTCAAGAAAACAGACCACACCATGTGGGATGATGATTGTCAAAAGGCATTTGACCGAATCAAGGAGATATTGGCTAAACCACCAGTGCTCATACCGCCACAACGAGATCAACCTCATCGTTTATATCTCACAGTAACTGAAACCGCAATGGGTGCTATGCTGGCTCAAACTGTAGGAAGTGAAGAAAGGGCTATTTACTATCTAAGTAAGAAGTTCTTGGAATATGAGTGCAAATACTCACAACTCGAAAAGACATGCCTCGCTCTTGTGTGGGCAACGAAGAAGCTACGTCATTACATGCTTAGCTACTCCGTCAAGATATACTCCAAAATGGATCCAGTCAAATACCTCTTCGAGAAACCCGTCCTCAACGGACGTCTGGCAAGATGGACTCTGATGCTCTCAGAATTCGACCTTAAATATGTGCCACTGAAAGTTATAAAAGGTCGCGCCGTCGCCGAATTCTTCGCAGAAAATCCTATCAACGACGCACAAACCATAGATACTTGGTCATTTCCCGACGAGGATATACTTCAAACTGATATAGACTCCTGGGACCTATACTTTGATGGAGCATCCAACTTAAGAGGATTCGGAATTGGAGTGTTGCTCATTTCTCCTGAAGGTGAGCATACACCGATTGCTGTCAAACTCGACTTCGAGGTGACAAACAACGCTGCAGAGTATGAAGCTTGTCTCATTGGACTACAAGCGGCAGTAAGCTTAGGCATTAAAAACCTCCGAGTACATGGGGATTCATCACTGATCATCAACCAAGTTACAGGATCTTGGAAAATCCGAAGCGAAAGCCTCGCACCCTATCAGGCTAGGATAGACCAAGTCGCTCAATTCTTTGATCACGTAACCTACCTACACCTACCTCGGGAGGAAAATCAATTTGCAGACGCTCTTGCGAAACTTGCATCTTTGATAAATATGCCGGATCACATGATGGAAATGCCTTTGTGCATCGAACGATGGTCAGAGCCGGCTTATGTCCACCAAATCACCGATGAAGAGGAAATCGCACAGGAGCCCTGGTTCTAAGCAATCCTGAATTTTAAGCTTACTGGTACCTATCCACAAGATATGGACAAAAGGGGACAACGTGCTATACGCCTGTTAGCTTCCCAATACATTCTGATGCAAGGAGAATTATACAAAAGAACACCTCTTGGTGTAGTCCTACGTTGCCTCGATCATTCACAGGCACGAAAGGTGATGGAAGAAGTCCACGACGGAGAATGCGGTCCCCACATGAGTGGGCCTATGATGGCAAAGAAAATCACACGTTTGGGATATTATTGGACCACAATGGAATCCGATTGCATCAAATACGTAAGACATTGCCACAATTGTCAAATCTTCGGGAATGTACAACATGTCCCTCCTTCGTTGCTCTACACGATGACGTCTCCTTGGCCATTTTCTGCATGGGGAATTGACATAATCGGAAAGATAACCCCAGCCGGAACAGGAGGTCATTGTTTCATTCTAGTGGCAATTGACTATTTTACCAAATGGGTAGAAGCAGCTTCCTACACTGGTCTTACGGCTAAAAATGTGGCAAAATTCATACAAAACAACATCATCTGTCGATATGGTTGCCCACATGAGATCATTAGCGATAATGGGTCACACTTCCAAGCTGAAACCGAGCAATTACTAGCCAAATACAAGATTAAGCATCAACACTCTTCGCCCTATAGACCACAGACTAACGGCGCGGTAGAGGCGGCAAACAAAAATGTTGTCACAATTCTCAAGAAAATGATCGACAACTACAGAGATTGGCCAAGCAAAATACCCTTTGCCTTATGGGGATACCGTACATCTGTCAGGACGCCCACTGGGGCTACTCCTTTCTATTTGACCTACGGCATGGAAGTCGTACAACCAGTCGAGCTAGAAATACCATCCCTGCGTATTCTACTAGAAAGTCAAATCCCGGAGGCTGATTGGAAGAGGGATAGATATGAAGAACTCATCCTCCTGGATGAGCGTAGGCTGCGTGCCTTACATAATGTCCAAACATATCAAGCACGTATCAAACGAGCTTTCAACAAAAGGGTTAGGCCAAGAAACATCAAAGAAGGAGACTTAGTACTCAAATCAGTTAGAGCTCTTTTACCTGTTGACCCAAGGGGAAAATTCAAACCTAATTGGGCCGGACCATTTCTAGTCAAATCCATACTCCCAGGGGGTGCGGTTAGAATCACAGACCTAGATGGGAATGAGTTTTCAAACCCCACAAACCTTGACCAACTGAAACGGTACTATGCCTAGAATAGGACCAAACACGCGCCTCGCGTAACACCCATGTGTCGCTCTTGTGGCACTAAATAAACGGCCCCTGGCCGAGCTGAAATAAGCTAAATGTCACTATGCTCTTGCATTATGACAAGTTTGTCATCCTCATATCATCAAATAAACTAAATTCGCACCTCTAGAGTAAGCAAAAGCTCATGCTTATTTTCTATGTTCATTACAAGCTCTTGCTTCGAACAATTATTCTTTTACATTTACTCGAACTACGCGCAAGGGTTTGATTTCGCTTTTTGAGTGAATACATTGGCAATCCTTCACGGGATTCAACCCATTATATCTAAAATGTAAATAGAAGGACATTTGCATTGCATTTGAAATTCGACAAGAATAATAAGTAGAAAATCCCAACGGTTTCATAACCATTTAACCTTTTATTTCATTCGTTTCCTAAATAATAATAGTACGTTACATAATAAAATAGAATAGGCTAGGATTCTAAAAATCCCTCCTTTTTTTATTACAACAACAATAATAATAATAATCAAATAATAAATAAAGACTCGGGCTATTCCTCCATCTTCCCCTTGCCCTTGTCATTCTTGTCATATTTCTTGTCACGACCTCGAGCTGGGCGCTCTTGCACCACTTCAGACCTAATCACCAACGGTCTTTCTCGAGGCCTGACTCTTCCATTCTTGCCAACCACCATCTCTGCGACAGGAGTAGTCTTTGATTTCTTTGAAGGATGAATGACTTGAAACCCGGCCTTTTCTTCTCCCTCTGTCAGATGCTTCTCCTTCTCTTTCTCTCCCTCGCGCACCTTGTAGTCAACAGGCTCGCGTTTCCTCAGTCTCTCGCGCTCTTCCGGAGTTGCAGCCTTTCTCCACCTCAGATAAGAATCCGACACCCACAAAGCATTGGCGGAGAAGTTCAAGAACCACATGTTTCTTTGGGCCCATTTAATAGCCCACTCCCTTCGGCTCTCGGTAGTAAGCGCCATAGCGATCTGGGGACGGTGTCAAGCCTCGGGATCGTCTGCTTCAACCCAACTTGCCTCATCAGTCTTTCCGGAAAGATGCATACCATAAACTCCAATCCCGGAATGCGCACAGACCTAGTGGGATCCAAAGAAGACACTCCAGTGACAGACTTGAGGTGCCACCACGGTACGACCCACCTAATCAACGGACCATCATCACTCTTCAGCTTGTTCTTCCAATAATCACATACCCGAGTTAAGTCCACCATGTACAACCGCGTCCTCATCGCAATCGAACGGGAATGATAGGAAAGTGCATGAACTGGGGGCTCGATCAATCGGAGCCGTTCCATAAGTCAAACCTACCAAAAGCCGGTATTAGACATCAAAAAAAAAAAAAAACGAAAACGAAAAAAAAAAAAAAAAAAAAGAGATGTCTTTTACCTGCAAGATGACGGGACTCCCCAAGAACGACAGATCGCGGTTGGATTTCCTATTATCCAAGCCCAAAATAATCTCTCCTAAGCATAAGCAAGCTGGGCTCCTGCGCAGCTCCATTTGCTCAATAAGGCCCAAAAGACGGGGATCACCTCTCAAGTCTTCATCAACATGCCCTTGGAAGACATACACATGCAACAAACAAAAGCCAAATGCCCTCCTCCTAGCAACATGAGAAACAGTAGGGTCGTCCCTGTTGATGAATCGGTCCACAAAGTCCAACATTCTCACGCCTTTCGGGGTAACTAGACGATCCGCCTCAAGTCTGGTCAGTCCAAGCAAGTCTCTGAATTTGCTCTTATACCCTTGTGAAGTGAAAGGAATGGCAGGTAAATGTTCGGGGTCCCACCCACCAATAGCAGCAATTTCTTCAGGAAATGGGCAAATGTCACCTCCTGGGAACGCGAAAACATGATAATTCGGGTCCCAATAGTCAAGGCAAGCATCCAAGAACGGTTTTACAACCTTAATGAGTTTCAAACTCAATAAAGACCCAAGGTTATAAGCACCCATGTCATGCTTCTCCATATTTGAAAATTCATTGGTCCATTCCTTCAAGCGGATCTCCAAAGTATTCATAATGAAAAATTTTCTTTTGAAGATTTATTTTGGGAGTTTTATATGAATAGACGAAGAAGAGACGGAAGATTTATGTGAATTATAGCTCCGTCGACGGTTCTATTTATACTAATTGCTGTTTCCAAAAATCCGTCAGAACGGACCAGCTTGGGAACAGGCGCAGCACCTGCCGCGCCTCTTAAAAGGGACGCAGCTCATGCTGCGCCTCTTCCCCAGTCTCACTTCTGTGATTTCCGCGTTGGATCTTTCCTAATTCTATAACGCATGATTTCATATTCTTGCGGGGTTTTATTTTGGTAAATACGAGAGGATTACCATGTTTCAGGTTTCCTAAATTCGCGGGCACGCATTTCGAGACGACGTCGACACCTTCGCCATTTCATCACACTTAATTCCTTTCCTTTTTAGGAAATAATTCTCATTTTATTTTTTTAGGAAATAACTTTCATTTTCTTTTTGGGAAATAATTTTCTTTTGTTTTCATTTTTATTTTTTTCATTTCATTTCTACATTTTCTAACTTACAGATTTATCTTTTTTCTTTTTTTTTTATAGGGGGTAACCCTCCCTACCGTCCGGTCATTTCCGGCAAAATTTTTGCATTTTTGTGTTCTTTTGAGTCTCATTTTGCGCTAATTAAGGCCATATGTATATATAAATGTATGTTTTGCGTGATTTCTATGTAAATTTCGGCAGCATGACGGCGTAAACCGTTGTCTACCAAACCTGTTCAAGAACTAACCTGCAGATACAAGCAACACAACCCAGCAGCAAAGGCACTCAGGCCGTCGTATATACGCCAAACAAAGAAAATGTACAAGCAAACTGGGGGCTTGCGCCCCGAACAAAGTCCAAAAGTCCAAGCAAACTGGGGGCTTGCGCCCCGAACAAGGTCCAAAAATGTTCGAAATCAAATGTCTAAATGTACAAATCTACAAAACTACACAAAAACTACTGTTGGGCGCCCTCCAACTCGGCAACTCTCGCCACTAGAGCAGCGATCTCGGCATCCCGAACCTCGAGCTCCCTCAACACGCGAGCTGTCTCCTCCCGAGAGTGGGTCAACTCTCGCTCCAGCTCGCGGTCACCCTGTAAACAACAATAAATTGGCTCATGTCAATCAATTCAAGCAAAATTGAAAATAGAAAAATCAAAAAATCAAAAAAGAGAGAAATGGGTGTAAGGTTCATACCTGACGACCTCGACCACCGACGAGTGCCTCAATGGCAGTAGCTCGCAGCCGGTTGGCCACCCTCCATAGTGCCACGAACCGGGACGGCGCGACCTGCATTTTCAATAGAAATTCTCAGCAAATTGAACAAGCTCAATCAAATGTGTTCCTACACAAAAGTTATACAAGCTAGAGGCTCACCCTCCGAATCAGATGCTGCCAGTCGTCTAGGCCAGCATCCCTCACAGCTACGTCAAAGTCACGCAGCTCGGAGAGCGTCGTCCTCCCAGTCGCGTCAGTGTACTCGAGGGTCTCGGGGTAAACTGAGGGCTCGATGCCCGCCGCCTCGACCTCCTGCAAAGACAAATAGCTCTCATTAATCGATGATCTTTCGTCGTAATTCTCAAAATCAAATCAGGAAAAAAGTAAAAGATACTCACCACTACTGGCCAGTACACTAGCCTCCCGTAGAGGAACGCCGAGTAGTCCTCGCCAGGAAGAAGAAGGTCGTCGCCACTGGCACCGGCCAAGTCCGCCTCCCTCTCAGCCTCAGAAGGCTCCCTAAACATCGTCCTGGGAGGATCGACGGGAACCGTCAACGCATCCCGAGAGCACTGACGAGCCAAACGCTCGCCCAAGTACCACACAGGACCCATCGACGTCCTCAACAGCAGTAGGCTCGGGCTCCTAGGTCGAAGGACCTCAGCGACAAAAGGAGACGCTCCAGCATACTCCGCCCAAGGTCTGGGCACCCACTATGACAAGATAAGGCAAAGATCATTCCTATGATCAGGTGAAGGCAAAGTATAAGAAGTATAAATGAATACAAATGGGATACTCACGCTGCTCAGCTGAAGAGCGTTCACGTCCCGCCGGTAGACGTTGTGAGAAGAACGCTTGCTCTTCGTCCGGTACATCACCCAATCCCTCACCACAGGATAGGCCCTCTCCAGCGGCTCCGTCCTCTTGGGCACGAGACTCAGGAAGTAGGAGTACACCCACGCCTGTAAAGCAGAATAATCAATGACAATCTTTCGTGATTTGATAAAGAAAGGAATTTACTTAGGTCTAAAAAAGGTTCATACCTCCAACAGTAGTCCAGGTCCGACAGCACCTGGAGAAGTCCCCTTCTCCATCAACTCCGGACGAACCATGGCCCTCATGAAGCGGATGAGGACCGCAAAACCAGCAGTGACCCGGTCCCAGTGTCCTAGGGAACTCAGGTCAGAAAGGAAGGGAAGAAGCTTCGTCGACAGCCTCTCGCCCTTGTCTCCGAGGTAAATCGAAGACAGAAACCACCAAAGCCACAGACGAGCCCTCTGCTCAGTTGTGCAGGGAGGAGGAGCCGTCTCCCTCCCATCGATCGTCACCAGCGCCGGGGTCTTCCCCGCAAAGTAGTCTCGAACGTAAGAACTGGGTACCAAACCCGGCACTGTAACAGCCTTCGGCGACAAGTTCCAGCTGATCAATCTCCTCGCCTCGGCCGAGTCCGCCCTCATGGCAGTCTCCGGCCACACCATCTCCTCGGTCCCACACGGCAGACCAGAAATCATGCCGTAATCCTCCAAAGTGACTCCCACCTCACCAAAAGGCATGTGAAATGTGGAGGTCGTATCCCAGAATCAGTCCAAGAAAGCGCGGACCAGGCTAAGGTTAGCCCGCAACTTCCTCTTCACGATATCCCTCCAGACCTGAACCAGAGGACCGAACGCCCCACGCTCGATCATGGCCCTCTCCTCCGCCGACAGCCGCTCATAGTGCTCCATCGCCGTCGTGTACCCCGAGAACGACCTGATGTTCCCGGCCTCCTATTATGATTTGAAACAAAGCTATCTTTAGTTTTGACTGAAATTTGAAAGAAATTTGGACGAAAAAAATGTAAGAGGATGAGTAGTGAGTAGTGAATTCCTATTTACCAAGCTCTTCACCGTCATGTAGGACAGGTGACCCTCTGCAGCCCACTCTCCCAGGTCTCAGCCCACGCAGGAGCTCCCCTCAGCTGACGACCTCCTCGCCCGACGTTGGCTCGTCTCGGGATCTCCTCCTCCTCGACGGCCTCCTCCTCGTGAAACTCAGCAGCCATCAATGCAGCGGTGAAGGCCTGCTCTAAAGCCTCCTCAACAGTAGCGGCGTCTATCTCCATGGGAGCTCTCCCAGAAGTAGAAGCCTCATCACCTGCAACGTTAAAGCAAATTCAGGCCGCGTCACATGACGACAAGCCTTTGTTAAGGTGTTTTCGAGCCTTCAAAGCCCTGAAACCGCCCTTTCCTTGCCATCCTTGGCCATATTCCCATCAACCCGATCACTCATGTGATAAATTGGGTCAATTCAAGTCCAATTCAAAGCCTATTTCCAGGTTCAAGTCGAAAATTCGGCAGCATTTCGCTATAACGGCGATTATGCCCTAGAAAGGTGTCCTGAAAAAGTGGTCACAAACCAAAATTCCGAGATGGTAGAAAGTTTACCCATCATTCAAGGATCCCAAATATCAAATTTCATCGCAAATGGGCAATCCTAAGGCTATTTTCGAAGCAATTTACTGGTTTAGTCAGAAAACGTCTCAAAATTTCACTCAAAGGCTCAAAACTTGATGAAAATTCGAAACAAATACATGGTTATGTTCCTAACATCACCTACTATCCATTTCTAACATCAATTTGACATGGCAAATCCATTTGGGGGAAAAGCCCCAAATTTTCGATCAAAAGGGTCGAAAACCCTAAATTTCGCGGCTCAAAATTCAACAAATGTAGATGATTAATGCAAGATTAAGACACATACCTCGATTAGTCATGTTTAAAGCAAGCTTTTGAATCAAAACCTTGGCGGAAATGGTGAAGATTTGAGAGAGAAATGAGTGATTTGTGTTTCGAATGCAAATGAAACAATCCCTCTGATTTTCGCGTTTTTACGCAGGAAAGCCAAATTGGGGAATAGACGCAGCAGGCGCTGCGCCTCTTCCAAGAGACGCAGCTATTCCTGCGCCTCTTCCATTTGTTCCCTCCATACGGATTTTCAAAAATTCGTTATAAGTTCGTTATTTGTGGGCCTATCTTTGGTGCGCCTCTTCCCGGATGCTATTTTACTCTTTTGGGCCCGTTCGACGATTTTCTTTCGTTCCGGCTCGCATTTCCAAACCAACAGCAGACTGTTTATTCCTTCCAAGACTCATTTTGCTTGTCGCAACGAGCATTTACTTATTTACAAAAATTCGACACACATTCATTATGTCCCAAGCGAGAGTAAGCGGATATACTTTCCCTCTCATGACAAGAAGAATAATTCCCCATGATGTCTCTAGCGAGAGTAAGCGGACGTACTGTCCCTCTCAAGACGTGATGATTAACATTTATCCAAACAGTTTTCCCTCCAGCAGTTCCCAGCCGTGTCCTGCTACATGCAATATTTTCCCGAAGATTATCCAAACAATTTCCTCTCAGCAGTTCCCAGCCGTGTCCTGCTACTTTCAATATTTCGTGTTTCCCCGCGGAGTCCGACGAGGGTGTCGTTCTCCAGAAGTTCCCAAACCCAAAGCCTTCTTTCTTAGGTCCGTAAACCCGAAATTAGGATTTTTTAACTATAGGATCCCAATCCTTTAGGTTCATAAGCCTTCAAATTCCCCAAACCGATAGAGTTCCTATACCCAACCTCCGGTTTACCCCTTAAGTTGAACTTACTTTAGGCCTCCTTCCCATCGATGCTTTCCTTTAGGGTCCCACACCCTAGCACAATCCTTATATATCCTTTAGGTCTTACCCTTAGCTCCTTTGCAACTCCGGAAGCATCTGGAGGAAGAAGTCTCAGGTATGGTCTCTTCTTATAGCTGGTGAGTCTCCTTACGTAGTCTAATGGACTTTAAACGACCCTCCCCGATAGTCGACAGACTCTAAAATGTTCCCGACGACAGGTCCTTGGTGCAGACCCCTTGAACCGCCTCGCGTCGCCATAGTCGTCAGGTTGTAATCTTCGATTGACCTGATGGCTATACTTTGACTTTCGCCTTGTCCAAGCCTCAGTCAAAGTGGGGGCTCTGTAGATACCTCATTTCTACACCTCCCGCAAACCACCCGGTGATGATTGGGCCGCATGTTTGATACGCGGAACGATTTGTGACAGTTCGTAAGATTATCGTCAAGTGATTGCTCAAATATTAATGTCGACCTCTTAGTTGTCATCTACGTCCCGATACGGTCATTTTGGCAGTAATTAGAGTACATTCGGAGTCCGGGCCTAAAACCGTCTCCGTTTTCTGATAACTGTTAAATCCCGAGTCAGAATGTTCTGGAATGTTCCGGATATTTCTATTCCATATTTCATAAATTTTATCTTTTGGCAAATAATATTCCGTAATATTCGTATAAGATATTAAGGAAATCGAATTATTTCCGTCCTACCATAACTCAAACGCGGAAATCTTTCTTCAGCAGGAGGAAACCTCCTGGGAATAGACGCAGCAGGTGCTGCGCCTCTTCCAAGAGACGCAGTGGCTGCTGCGCCTCTTCCCAGGCCCTTTTCTGCGTATTTTTCGTATCTTTTTCATATCTTTCCGAGATTCACTTCCAAAGAGTCTCCGAAACCCTAATTCCTTCACGTGATTAGTATAAATAGGAGCTTTCGTTCCTCATATTTCTCACGCGAGTGTCCGCCCTTCTCTTCTCCCTTTGCATTCTAGACTTTGTTCTTACTTATTGGCGCCTACGTGCTTGAACTTTCGACCACGTAAGCTCGGATCTTTCCGGGTACCAGCCTCTCTGTTGCATGACCGACCAATTTGACCAACTACACTTAATCAACTTATTTAATCAATCGTTTTCCTCTTACGAGGGCACTTTCTTTGCATTCGCGTTGAGCATCACTAATCGATATCTTAGTCCCTCTCGTTTCGTCAACATGTAAGTCTGAGGGTGTAAATCTCTCCTTTTATTTATTGTATTTATTTATTGTATAATCAATTGTAAGGTTTACGTCGAAAATACCATTAAAACCGATTTCTAAAACCATGCTTTAAAACCTCTTTTTACGGATTTCCGGAGATAACCGTCGAGAGAAAGGACGCAAAGAATCGCCGCGCCTCTTGAAGGAGCGCGATTCTGCTGCGCCTCTTCGTGAGGGGCCGCCAGCCTCGCTTCTTTCCTTTTTCTTCGTTAAATCCTCTCGTTATCCGTCAAAATCCTTTTGTTTGTTTCGTTTTCTTCGTCATAACAGTATATAATCCGCATGTATATTATAATCATCATCATTAATATGTTTTAATCATCACAAATCCGACTTAAATCCCTTATAATTCATATTTGCGGGTTTTCGTCATTAAGTTCAATCCGGGTTGTAGAGATTCAATTTGTTCATATTGGGTTTCTGGAATTCGTCTTTGATATAGCTTTCATCTGTTTATTCACATGATCGTCGCATATTCATCATTAATCCATCTTATCTAACGTAGTTAATTGATTTAATTCGTAGGACTCATTAATATTTTTCACTTCTATCATTATTTCATCATGTAATTAATCCGTTTGCATCCGTCTCATTCATATTTTACTGTTTTTATGACCCATTCATATGTAAGATAACATATTAATCACTTTCATCCGAGTAAATAATTAAATTAATCGTTAAAATCACCAATCGACATTAACGGCTTGCAAATACGGCTTCACAGCCAGAACTGAGCCAAGGAACAGACGCAGCGTCTGCTGTGCCTATTCCAAGGGATGCAGCTCTGCTGCGCCTGTTCCTGGCTGAGTTCTGTCCCTGAACTCCGTTTCTGCCTTGACGTAGTGTAATTAGTCTACATATTAACTAACTATTATCCGTAATATCACGCTAATTCTTGTTCGTTAATTTCTTTCTTTCTTTCTTTCTTTCTTTCTTCTTCCTTTTTCTCAATTATCCGTTTTAAAGGTATTTTCGACATAAATCGCCTATCCCAATGTAATTAATGCAATTTTCATTATTGTATTTCTTTTATTGTATTCCTTTCATTGCTTGTATGCTTTCACATGTAAATCAACATTAAATCCTACTTCGACATTAATTGCATGTTAAATTATTTGCTCACCGACTTAGTTAAATCTTCACATGCTAGGATTAAAACTTGAATGTTGCATTGCATGCATTATGGCCGACGATATATCAAGTATAAATAACTTCCCTAATCATTAGTAGAGGCCGCTATCGAGGCGGGCGGGATTAGGTGTTCGATCAAAAGAGCTTCCTAATACGTACCCTCACCCCTTACTCCAGATCTCCGTGAGCACCCGTGTTCATTGGCATCCACGAGAGTCATTCTAGACATAGAATGCTAAGGGTAACGATTGCTTAGTGTTCATGTCACTATTTTGTGTCTTGACATGACACGAGGTATTCGAACGGTTCCAATTTCCCATAAAAATTGGTGGCGACTCCATACAAAATGCAAACACTTGCTTCGTTTTCACCAAGCGCCCCCGTGGGCGGCCCGCTGTCCACAGTCGCTCTGCTTGATGATGGTCAAGTCCAAAGTAATGTTGGGCTTAAGAGGAGGTTTGTTGGGAATGTAACCCCAACATTATTGATAAGCTAATAACATATAGAGTCTTATGTTTTAAGTTATGTTTAAGTTACTACTATTTATGTTTTAGATGTTTATGTAATTAGTAGTATGTAAATGTTAGGAGTTAGATTACTAAGACATTAAGGCTCTTAATGTGGCTATGTTGGAGTTAGGACTTAGGACCTATATATAAAGGTCATTAGTAATGTTGGATAAGCAAGAGAGTGTATGCTTAATATCCCGAGTTAAACATAGTTAGAAATCTTAGCTAATAGCTAAGTGTTGGAGGATTGAGATTGTATTATTGTTAAGGTTTAAGAATAATAATACAAGTTGGGTTGTGGTTAAATCCATAATAAAAATATTGTGTCTTTACCTTTTATATTATTTGTACCAAAAACCCCAACAATTATGATTGACCTAAAAAAGAAACTGATAACGAAAATTTAGGAAAATAATAATAAAAATATTTTCAAAGATACAACGAAAGTTACTCAAAAACTAATTAAAAAATATCTTTTTTTACATGATTGACTCGAAATAATTCACAAAAAGATTTTTATTTTTATTTGACACCCATGTTATTCCACTACTTTACACAAATTAACAAAATTGCAGCATTTAATTAGTCAATTCAACTTTTTTCCAAGAAAAACGTAGAAGATAAAGATAATTATAAAAATAACGCAGAAGATAAATATAATTATATAATTATGTTATGATAGCTTCCACCTCACATCATTAATATAAAATCTATATATAATAATTAAAACACAAACTAAACACTTACCTAATTGACACATTATTTTATTTAGCATAATAATCCACATCATCACCATTTATTATTTAAAAAGAAAAAGAAAAATAAAAAGTTGATTATATTTGTAGCATTAAACAAAAATTAGATTATAATAAACATTGAAATTTGGGTTTTAATTTCAAAGTAGATTATACAACATCAAACATAAATTAAAATTTTTTGGTTTATTTTCAAAATCTGTTATACGACAAATAAAAATCATATTACATTACTCTATATTTTACGTTGTTTGTAAATGTTACCCTCTTTTGTTATATACCTCCTTATTTTTAATAAATTGGATACATAAGGAGATGTTAAAATTAATGTTTTAACATAATTTTTCCTATAACGTACTCAAATATTATAATAGCGTAGGGAAATTAAAATATTGTACTATAAGAATAATATTAAATACCCCGTGTTACTCTTCTAAAGTTTTCATATGCAACAATTCGCGATGAGAACAAAACAAATTAAAGAAAAAAAAGCACGTGCTACAAGTCTACAACAAGTGAGAACAAAAAATAACAAAGATACATCATCGACCAAAAAAAATTGCATGAAGAGAAAAAATATAATGAAATAGAGAGAATTAAACAAATTGTGCACTACAGAGATTTTTTTTTTTTTTTTTTTGAAAAATAAACAAAAATGCCATTACCCCACCACCAACACGCCCACCTTCTCCTAGCCTACCACCAACCTATCAACCCCTTCCAAGCCACCATCAACCCGTTATGCCTCTTCTAGAAACATGCCAATCACGAGCTCTTTCTCCCATTAACCAGTTGTTACCATCACTACAACCTTCTCACCGACATTTCTTTTACGGCTGACTTCCACACAACCACCGTAAATCAAATAAAACCTTAAAAACCTCAATCCTTAAATAAAACGGAATAGAATTGAATACTGAAAAACGGAGAAGAAAAATATTAATCTGATCAATAGTTTCTAATAAACAAATCAAATACATTTTCTATAATCAACTTAGGTTTTAGGAAATTAAGTTTATTGTTTTTTTTAAGAAAAGTGTGTACAAATTAAAAATGTACTAGATACATAAATTCATACATTATGTCAGTTAATATAAATATTAATCGTAATATTATCAAATTTATATGATGACAGTCTTAAAAAGTGACACTATAATTATTTATACAACCACACAGTTTCAAACTTTATTACGAAGTATATAGAAAACATTGGTCAATGATAAAAAAAAGCTACACATGTATCGAATATTCATTTGACATGGTTAATTTTATATCACAATTCTTAATGTGAAACGAATAGTTCTACGTTATATTGTACGTTATTACATCTACTTGCCCGTCTAATATTATAATACCGTGAAATTGAAAATAAATCTGTTCTTCTCCAAAATACATGAACAACAATTTATGTGCAATATTTTTGCGTACCAGTGTATTTAGCACAAGGCAATAAAGATGTCAGTATGTACCAAACAAATGAGGTTACGTTACGCGTGTGCTTACAGAGTTAATCTCAAACGCTCCCGTGATTTTCACGAGTACAAAAGCTAGTTTATAAAAATTAAATCACTTCCTAAAATTACGCCTATGAATATTGTTATTTGTTAAACCATCAATGCTCTATATAAACAAAACTAATAAAGATCTTTTAAATTAATTGTATCATCCATTAAATAGCTGGCCATTTTCAACTTTCAAGTAAATATTTACCATTATTTCATATTATTGTAGTAGTATGAGATTTTGGCTAATTAGTATCAAATGTTCAGAATTATAGATAATTATCATTATCCTTTAGTCGGGTTTTACAAGACCAAACACAAAGAACGTCGAAAAGATGCTCAAACGATGAAAAATACGAAAAATGCATGATAAAAGTATAGTCCTTTTTTTTAGTAAAGTTCGCCCGTGACGGGAATTAATTTTTGGATGGCGATAGAGCGTCACCGGGTGGTACTAAATCTCAGCGCCACCCTAATATAAATAAAATAAAATATGGAAAATAAAAATTAGATTTTTATTTCCCGCCAAACTCTTAGGGGTAAGACCGTAATACTCCTATATATGTTATCTGGAGTTAGAAGTAAAATCCCAACTAAAACAAAATACTCTTTGCCCATTTTCTTAAATCATTATAACTTCGTGCGTGTATACGTACTTTTTATGAATTTAAAAGGCAAAAATCAAAAGTGAAAATTTAACGTAATCGATCAACAAAAAACATAAGAAATTTATATAAGCAATATAACTTCGTGCGTGTATACGTACTCTTCATGAATTTAAAAGGCAAAAATCAAAATTGAAAATTTAACGTAATCGATCAACAAAAAACATAAGAAATTTATTTAAGCAAGTAATCCCGCTTTTAGTAATTGTTGTAGCATATCATTAATTTAGATTCGTATATAATAGTTTTCATTAAACAATACACTCAGATTGGACTGTAAATGAAATTTTCATTAACTTAGCGTTTGGTATGTTTGTGGTTCTTTTGTATGGGGTAAGTTCATAGTTTTTTTTGAAGTTATCATTGTCGTTAAGTAAGAAAATGTAGAGTAAAATGATACTCTGTTTGGTAAAACTGACTGAAAAGGTACCTAAAACCTAAAAAGGTACCTGAAACCTGATAAGGTGACTGAAATTAAAAAAGGTACCTGAAAAGCTAGCTGGAAATTGGAAACTGATAAGGTAGCTGATTATTGTAAAGTGTTTGGTAAAACTAACTGAAAAGGTAACTGATTTTTTGTAAAATAACATAAAAGGACATTAATAATTATAATAAATTAATTTAAATAAAGGGTAAATATGTAAAGTAGAACATTTCAGTTACCTGAAACTTTAAAAAGCTACCTAGAGTAGCTGCTACCTAGAGTAGTTTTTTATTTCAGGTACCTGAAAAGTCATTTCAGGTACCTGAAATGCCTTGCCAAACATAGCCAAAGAAGAGCTTGTTAGAGAAAATCAAGCAAATGCCGGCCAACAAGATTGGAATAATTCACGGGTAATTTGTTTTTTGTAAGAATATATTTATATTTCTGAACTACCTCTAATTAGTAAATGTCTAAAAATTCAAAGTTTATTGGAGGAAAGTGAATTTAGCAATGTAATTTACAATTATATCCTCGGTGGCGCCGAATCTTAGCATCACCGGGTGACGCCATCTCATTTTTCTTAATTCTTTGATCTTAATTTGGGTGATGTTTGTTTTTCAGTCGTTTATACTCTGGGAGTATAGAGTATTACATTTTGCATTCTCTCTTTCGACCTGATATTATATAATAAGCGAAAACCAATCTTTATTTGAGTGTTTTTAATGAGTAAATCTTTAGCATCTGCTTTGTTTGGTTATTTAAAATAAACTGAATATTTGAGGTATTAAAAGAAGATGCTAGAGAACTTGGATCGTAAAAATTAGTAGCACCAACTTTCTCAACCCTTATTATCTACATACATCGTTAATGTAGCTTATTACATTAGTTATTGCTTATACACAATTTGTTTGTGCAGGAAATATAAATGTTTGAGCAAAAGACATCTCGATATGCTTATGTCTGATGTTGCTTTGAGTATATGACAACATTGACATTGTATGCACAAGATTACTTACATTAATTATGATTATACCGTTTTGATTCTCTTAATTTTAAGACAATCCTACAGTTTGTTTCCCTTCAGTTATTTTTAATTTTGGTGGATTCACCTCAAATTTAAAGTGGTGAAGTGCAGGGGCGGATCTAGGGGCTCATGTCCTTCATAGCTATTATTAATCCAGCCAAAAACTATTAGAATGGGGATTTGAATTCTAAATCTCTTGATAATATACCAACAACATAACCATTGAACTACTTTTATTTCATGTTTATTTAAGGACTAGAATATAAAATATCCTATAATTAGTAATGTTATCGTCAATTACTTCAATGTAAATTTAATGAAATCTATAGCATTTTGGAAGGGAAAAAACAACATAAAACATAATTGAACCAACTAATTTGCCATTTTTTGTTTAATTTCTACGACATTAGGAGAATTTTTTTTCAAAGTATTAAAATACTTTAACGATAAAAATAATGTACTAAATTTTTTTTTCCCGGTGTCCCCTTTACACAAAATTCCTGCATCCGCCCCTGGTGAAGTGCAATATTTATCGCCTCAAGTACTCCCTTTGTCTCAATCATTTGTTTGCCTTTTTATTCTTTATGAGGGATTTATTAATTTTAATTTTAATTAAAATCAAATAAATAATTGATAAGGAGGGACGCCAAATTCCCATGTCCTCCACATTGTTTTGTTATTTGAGAGCTACATGTCCATTTAGATTACCTTTTATAAATAATATCAACTATCATTAATTGCTCTTATTTATAGAGTGAATGCAAGTTAAGTTTGCAGACCATCTATTTATATTTCTTAGAACACTTATATAGGTGGACAAAACAACTAATGTTATGAAATATTATGGTATATAATATTATATGGATGTCTATATCCTAAAATATTCTATAGTGTTATCTTATGGAAACTTTACCCTCATTATATGTGTATATATACACTTTCATGATAGAATAATATAGAGTTCTGTCTCTCTCTATATTCTCTCTAACTTCTCTCTTGTCTTTATTTCACAACACGTTATCAGCATGAGTCTTAGGCTCTGTTTGGTAAAACTGATCAAAATGTACACAAACACGAAAAGGTACACGAAAACGATAAGGTGATCAAATTAATAAGGTACCAAAAGCTAGTGAAAATTGGAAACGATAAGGTAGCTGATTAATTGTAAAGTGTTTGGTAAAACTAACTGAAAAGGTAACTGATTTTTGTAAAATGACATAAAAGGACATTAATAATTATAATAAATTAATTTAAATAAAGAGTAAATATGTAAAGTAGAACATTTCAGCTACCTGAAACTTTAAAAAGCTACCTGGAGTAGCTTTTCATTTCAGTACTGAAAAGTCATTTCAGTGCACAAAATGACTTTACCAAACAGCACTAGGTAAAACAACTACCTGAAGTATTAGTCAAATCAGGTTGCTTGGTCAAATCAGGTACCTGAAATGTCTTGCCAAACATAGCCTTAACCAATTGAGCAAAAACGAATTAATAGTCTTATTTCATTCATATATTATTAAGATCTGATCATTCGAAGGTTTATATCAGATCTTATTATTTTATTACGCTAATTAAGGTATGTTTCCGTTATACTCTGTAAATATTTATTGAAAACCCTACCAATTGAAAAACTATGCTTATGTAATCACAAGATAAGATCATGTGGGCTGTAACCATCTAGTAGCTAGTATATCTAAATCAAACTTGGATGATTCTTATTATTTCTATACGTACATTATACATACTATATCTATCTCCACATCCGTATACTAGTATTCTATGTATCAGTCAATTTAATAGTAAGTGTTATGAATGTTACTCCGTACTTAATAAAAAATTAGTGTAGCTCCCGTGCTAAAGCACGGAATTTTTGAGATATATGACAATATAACAGTGTAAAATATTTTGGTCAAATATATTTTTTACAAATATTCACAAATAAGAATTATATAAAGTAGGCAAACATTTGTATAGATTATAAAATGAGCAAAAATATTAAGCTCAATACTTAAGAATAATTACCAAACATATTCACAAATAAGAATTATATAAAGTAAACAAACATTTGTATAGATTATAGAATGAGCAAAAATGTTAAGTTCAATACTTAAGAATAACTAACTACCAAACATGTTAAGGCCCAATATAGCTGAAAAATTTTGAGCGGGAAAATTCCTAGATTCGCCTATTCATTTAGTAAATAGAGGATTGTTAAAACATTGAGAAGTAAAGACACGTTGTTGGAGTAAACAAGAACTTGATGGTAGTAGATATTAACATTGGAGTTATCTCCTCCACAATGCTACCAACCAAAGATTAGATGTTTCGTTTGTTTATGGGTGTAACACTGCTCAAGGTAGAGAATCCCTATGAACTGAACTTATTAGGATCTCTACTCTTAGTAGTAACTGGCTGATTTCTGGAAACTTTAACATTGTTAGGCATGCTTCTGAGAAAACTGGGCCCAATCCTCCCAAATTCTCTGAGGTAATGGCTTTTAATGTTTGCTTAAGGACTTGTCATTCAGATGATCTCTCTTCCACTGGGTGTGAATTCTCTTGGACCAACAAACATCATGATGGTACCAGAGTCTGGTCTAGATTGGACAGAGCCCTGGTAAATACTTATTGGCTTCAGACATTTCCCAATTCCAATGCTGTTGTCTTGCTCCTTGGACTCTCTGATCATTCTCCTATTCTTGTCGATGTTTTTTAGGACCAGAAATTTAGGAAGCAATTCAGTTTCCTAGACTGTTGGACTGAACATCCTCAATATCAAACCTGTGTTACTACTAGATGGGCTACTTAGTGCATGGGTTCCCCTATTTATCAGTTCTTTAAGAAGTTGGCTACTGTGAGAAAGAACCTTTCTCTCCTTCACAAGCAGGATTATAATGGTCTTTTTTAAAGAGTTATAGCTGCTGCACAACATTTAGCTTCCTGCCAGCAGGCTTTAAGTAATGATCCCACTAATAGTACCCTTCTAACTGATAAAGCCCATCTCATTCAGGTGTATGCTTCTTTGCAAAAAGCTGAGTTGAGTATGCTGCATCAGCGTTCTAAGATCCATGGGATAAGAATGAATGACTGTTCCTCAAAATATTTCTTTGCTAAGATTGCAAAGAGGAAACAACAGAGTATAGTGGGGCAGATTTGCAATCAGAATGGTCTCATTGTTCATGGAGTGGATAGGGTTAACTCTGCTTTTGTGGATTATTATAGGGATCTATTGGGGACTCAGCATCCTATTCTGAATCTTGACCAAGCTTTTGTGGCCAAAGGAGCTTGTTTGGATCCTGCTGATCAGAACTCCCTTTGCTTACCTGTCACTGCTCTAGAAATCAAGAAGGCTCTCTTTTCCATTGGAAATCAGAAAAGCCCTGGGTATGATGGTTTCTCTACTGGGTTTTATAAATCTGCATGGTCTGTGGTGGGTGATGATTTTATTCATGTTGTTCAATCCTTCTTCAAGATTGGTAAATTGGCCAAACAGGCTAATGTAACTGTATTAACTCTCATCCCTAAAAAAGATGTAGTTACTTCAGTTAAGGACTTTAGGCCTATTGCGTGTTGCACTGTCCTATATAAAACTATAAGTAAGGTCCTGGTTGCTAGGTTAAAACCTACCCTACAGAAGCTCATTGGGCCTGAACAAGGAGCTTTTGTTGATAAGAGGAACATTTTTGAGAATATCATGCTCTCTCAAGCTCTAATCAAAGGTTACAATCATAGCACTTGCTCCCCTCGCAGTATGATCAAAGTCGATATTAAAAAAACATTTGATTCTGTTCAATGGCAGTTTGTGGAAAGCATGCTTAAAAGCTTGAACTTCCCTGATCAATTTGTTAAATGGATTATGGGATGCATTAGTAGTACTTGGTTTACTCTAAAGATTAATGGCAACAATGTGGGATTCTTTAAAGGAGCTGGTGGCTTAAGACAAGGAGACCCCCTGTCTCCTTACTTGTTTGTCCTTGGCATGGAAATTCTCTCTCGATACTTAAGACAAATTTGCTCCCTCCCTCGTGTTACTTATCATCCAAAGTGTGCAAAGATTAAGCTTAATCATCTTATCTTCGCTGATGACCTTATGATTTTTGTGCGAGGAGATGTACCATCTGTTAAAGCTGTTGCACAAACTCTTGACTTGTTTGGCTCTATCTCTGGGTTGGTGGCTAACCCTGACAAAACTGAGATTTATTTTGGTGGGATCAGCACTGATGTTAAAGCTCTGATCCAGAAGGCTACTGGCTATTCTGAAGGATCCTTCCCTTTCAGGTATCTAGGATTGCCCTTGAATGACCGCAAACTCAGCATGCCGATGTACAATGCTCTACTTGAAAAAGTTCAACATGCTGTTAATCACTGGACTACTCATTTGCTTTCTTATGCTGGACGGTTACAACTCCTCAACTTTATCTTATTTGGTCTTGAGAACTACTGGTGCAATATCTTAATAATTCCTAAAGCACTCATTAAAATGATTAACAAGTTCTGTAGGAATTATCTCTGGCAAGCTACAATGGACAAGCAGAAACTTTATATGAAGAGCTGGCAGTCTTGTTGTTGTCCCTGGGATGAGGGTGGTTTCCATATTAAGGAGATTCTTTCTTGGAATAGTGCAAATATTTGTAAGTGGATATGGAAAATGCAAACATCTTCTGAGTCTCTATGGGTTCTCTGGAATAATGCTTATACTGTGAAGAGTGGTACCATTTGGAACACTGCTCTTAAGCCTTGTCATTCTGAAAGTTGGAGAAGTATTCTACATACCAGGGATCTCCTCCTGCAACTCTATGGAACGGTTGATTCTGCTGGTAAAGCTCTTCAAACTTGTGTTTCTTCTCAAGGGCATGCACTTCATGGTAAGCAAAGCCTATAAACTTCTTAGACCTCACTATCCTAAAATTAGATGAGCTAAGACTATTTGGAATCCTAATGTAATCCCTAAACATAGTTTCATCACTGCATTAGCTGCTCAAGGAAAACTCCTAACTGTTGATAATTTATGCAAAAGGGGGCTCTACTTGGTAAACTGGTGTGTGCTATGTAAGGGGGCAGCTGAAACCCACACTCATTTATTCTTTGCTTGTCCTTTTGCTGGAGATCTCTGGAGAAAGGTCCTGGGTTGGATGCGTGTTTATGGAAGGACTGCCAATCTAAGACAGGAGTTGCTTTGGTGTAGGCACAGGAACAGTCGTAAGCATTGAAAAGCTGGCTGGTACTGCTGCTGTCTTGCTGCTTGTGTCTATATGATTTGGCAGGAACGCAATACTCGTATTTTTTCTGGCAAGGAATCTGACGTTCATGGTTTGCTTAGGCAGGTGCAATTCCATGTTAGTGTTAAGATTCTTGCTAGGAATGTTAAGTATAGTAACATGGTTATTGATCATTTAAGCTCTATTTATGCTTAGATAGTTTGGATGCTCTTTTGTAAGAAAACCATTCCTATTTTCTACCCTTTATGGATGAATAAGAATAGGATGTACCCTTTCTTGCAAAAAAAAAAAAAAAAAAAAAAAACATTGGAGTTATCATCATGGAAATTTGCTTATCAATGATGTATGATTATATGTTTTAGATTTATACATGTTGTTGGATTACATGTCTTGTATTGACTTTATTAGCCGTGATAAATTTTATCTGATGAGCCGTTTATTTTTAAATAACAATAAAATTATCCTATACAGTACATGATAAAAGTAACGAACCCAATCACTCTTGTTTGAATTCATGCTTAATTTGGTTATGTTTGTTTCTTATTATAAACATATGGAATTGTGAGTCAAACAAAAAACGTAATAGTAATGGACGTTTGCAATTTATGGAATGCTTAAATTATGATTACTATGATTGTTTTAGTAAACAATAATGGGAATTTTTAAGAAAACAAATTGACATGGAAGCTTTCATACTTCGACGAGAGAAATTCAGTTCGACGAGTTTGCAACAGACTATATACTAAGGGATCGTTTGGTTGCATATACAAATTTGTATTGCCTAGGAAGTCATAAAACATGTGAATTTGGAATTCATGTGAATTGCAAAAAAATGTTTGGTTGCCATGGAGGAAGTGCAATTCATGTAGGCATTCTAACTTACCTAATGGGCCTAGGTAAGCAACTTCCTCCATTGTGGAGGAATTGAAATTCATGGGAACTTCCAATTCATGTGAATTGGGTAACCAAACAACATACCCATTTTGCAATTCACATGAATTTAAGTTCCTGCATTGTTTAGTGGGTAACCAAACAACCCTGATAAAGAAAAACCAATATATATGCTTAATTGATGCCTATGTTTGACGAGTTTGCAACAGACTATATACTCCGCTTTATATTTGAGAAACTTAATCTTAATGAGAATGTTTAAGTACTTATTTTAACATTAAGTTCTATATGTGGTGGTGAAGAAATATTTTGGAAAAAGGACATATTATAAATTATTAGACCTAAAGTTTCAAAAGATCTGTTTTATAAAAGATGAATATATATGTCCATATTATAATTTTGGCCTGAAGTTTAAATATTCTAAGGGTTGTAATTAAGTAAGGGGTGTAATAATTTAACACCCCTTATTAGGGTTGTAATTAAATAGGGTGTGTGTGTTTGTTACGGAGTGTGTTAGGATTATTAGGAAAGTATTATCATAATATTGTATGTATTACTTGGGTCTATTGTTTATGGTAATTAGGTCTCGTAAATATACGGTTTCCATATGTCGGATTAGGGTTGTACTACTATATATGTATTGTTTGGCTGTCAATAAGAAGGACACACAAATATTTCCCAAAACCTTCGATTGTCAAGTTCGTCTTTAACTCGCAACTTTCATGCAATAAAACTAGAAATATATAAGGGGTTGTTTGATTCAAATAAAAAAGGTATGAGATATGAGTTTGGAATGAGTCAAACCCATACTAAGTGTTTGTTTGAAATTTATAGGGGTTTCATACTCATACCTCAAACCCATGAGGTATGGGTTTCTCATACCCAAAGAGGGGGGTGGGTATAAGGTTGATACCCATGGGCATCAAACTAGAATGAGTAAAACATGTAAAAATAAAAATTATGGCATATTGTAAATCAATTTTTTTATATACTTATTTGAGCAGAAAATTATTTTTATGATTTTATAATATCAAAAATTATTATTTAAAATATTTTATTTTACATATTTTAACTTTAACCGGATTTCAAACCCATACCGCTTAGAATTGAAACAAACACGGGGTATGAGGAATAGAGCTCCAACCCCATACCACCCAGGTATGATTCCTGATTCCAAACCCATACTCATGCGCGAAACAAACGCCTCCTAACTGAATTGACAGCATTGTTAATGAAACAAAATGGTAAGAACATTGGACGGCAGAATTGCAGGTGATATCACAACTACAATCTATTTGATAAGATCTCGTTCAATCTTGTTCATTTTTGAGATTATGTATGAAGGCTTAATCAATTGATGAAATTAAAGATATGATGATGCCATGTACTGTAATGAACATCTTATATATTGATGTAATTTAGGTTGAGAATTGATAATTTAGTTTGGGGCAAAATATTGTTCAAGTTTAGTTACAACTATATTGTATAAAATAAATATAAAATTACATTACTACCCTTTAGAGGTTGACGTAAAAACGAAAACTAATTTTTAAAGTTTTTAATTTTAATTTCTTTAATTATGGTGGCACTGAGATTCAGTGCTACCGGGTGGTGCCCTATCATCGTCCTTTTTAAGAATGGTTAGCTTTAATTAAGTTAGAATATAATAGTAAAGAAATAGTTAAGTTGATTAGTTAATAATTAGTGGATGTTATTATAATTGTAGATTTCAGCATTGTAGAAGATGACTATTAACTGGACTTGTGTGAGCGAAATTGCTAAAAGGTAGGTTATCTACTCAACTTGAATGTGTATTGGTTTAATTTATCCGTTGAATATTAATTGGAATTGGATGTTCACTACGCAAATCGGACCATCAATAAGGAGCGTATCACAACGGTTTAATGTATTTAATAACGACACTTAGATTACCGTTTTCAAAATATTGGCGGAAACCTAGACCGCGCTAATAAGAATAACGATTTCCGTCGAAAACCGTTCTTATTATAATGTGACAACGGTTGTATAACAAACCGTTATCAAATACGTTTAACGGTTTCCATAAACTCGTTATATAATCCCCTTATCAACGGTTGTTAGACAACCGTTATCAGTTTAAGAAAACGGCGTTTTGAAAACTGTTAGAAATTAAGACTAACAACGGTTTTTGGTACCCGTTGTTATATTATAGCTACGGGTTTCTTCTAACCGTTATCATTTGTTATTATGATATAACGGTTCCTCTGCACCCGTTGTCATTTATCATTTACGGGTGAAAAATAACCGTTATATACTTTTTCAATGTAAAATATTCAACCGATGCATGTATGATAAATAATGAACCGTTGCATGCATTGTTTTGTTTGACCATTATTTACTATTCGTCCATTATTATATCCACACATGCATACATATTTTCCTATAAATATATCACTTATAATGTGATCAATTAATCATATTCACCAATTCAATGTTCAATTAATCATAGCCTATAATTTAATTAAAAATATTATACTTCGATCACCATGTCATCGTCGTCTTCTACACCCACTGAATCATAATCAAATACGCGCTATGTCCATCCTATTACGTGTATTATACACAACCTTCCAATCAAATATGATAACAATGGTAAGGCTTTTACGAGAAGTTTTACTTGGATGAGAGATATGCTTCGTCAAGGTGGTTATACGAACGTTAAAAAGGTCCACCCAGCTTGGACTAAAGTTCATGGTTTTCTTGGTTACGCAATGATCGAGTTTGAAGGTTTTGGGAAGAAGCTGGAATCTTTTCGTCAAGCGAGAAAACTCCAGGCAAAATGCGAGGATCATGATGCTGGGAAGAAAAATTATTATACGGATGATGTGTTACAAGCGCAATATTTATGGATTGCAACCGATTATGACATTAATCTATTAAGAACATATCGACACTATATTGACAATATGCCTCGTTCATGGGAGGCATAACAAGTGTCTCTTAATAATCCACATATTGAATTCCCAATATTTATCGCAATCGCAGGGGAATTACAAGATGATTATGTTAATTAATTATTTTTATTATTCTAATTAATGGTTTTAAAACCGTGTGTCTTTTAATTTCTTGTTATGTATGTATTTTTCTTGAATAATATATGCATGGTATGTATTTTATCAATAGGTCTTCGTATAGACGGGTGGGGCGAACAGACGGGTAAATACCTCTAATAAAATGGGTAGGGGGGACAAGGTGGGGCACCCCCCATGTGCTTCCCACTTTATGGCAAATGGGTATTTTGTGAGGGAAAGTGATATCCGTCTACACGTATAGACGGATAGTGTCCGTCTATAATGAGAATTTGTGGTATTTTATTGTCTAATTATTTATTGCAAATTATGTAGGTTTAATTTAAAATATTTGTTAATAAGTCAACTTTTATATTAAATTAGCACAAAATCTCATTATAGACAGCACATATCCGTCTATAACTAAAAACGGGCCAAATACAATACCATATTCCTAATAGGACAAGCAACGAGTGAGGCTGGTGGGGGTCAAAAATATCACCACTTTCAAGCTATTTGGCCCGTCTTTAGTTATAGACGGATATATCCGTCTATAGCAAGACTAGCTGATTAAATTAATTACCAACGGTTTTGAAAAAACTTATAAATGTGACTATAAATGTAAAGCATCCTTTACTAACATTCATTAATCAAATCACAATATTTCATCCCCATTACACAAATTTTAAACAACATGGCAATGAACCCTAATTTTATCAACAACGAAGAATGGCTTACACAAACGATTGAAGATGATGGGAAGGTTCTCGTCGGGCTTCCCGCCGATCAACACCCATTAATCAAAGCATCCCTTGAACATCAACGGAATTATTGGATTAAGAGGCGTGAAGCAGTCCGCCTTGTCAACAAAGCCTCATCATCATCATCATCATCTTCTTCATACCCTCGTCGGCCTGTTACTCGCAACTTGGCTGCAGCCAGAAATATGTTGAGTTGTATTCTTCCAACCTTATCTCCACATGCAAGTCGTGTCCTTGCATATATTCAATCTGTTATTGCAAAATATGAAGCCAATGACCCGGAAGTTAGCGGTATACTAGAGTGGCGTGATTGGTGGCAGGTTGAGAAGCGCTTTTTACACTTAACCAGGGTTATTCCGGCTTATTATAAATCTTTTGATTTCTGATAATTGCTATAATGTATTTGGTTTAAAATTAAATGAAATGATCATTTTGGAAGTGTTAAGTTATGCTTGTTTAATTTGCTTCCATTTTTTGAACTCCATAAATCAGTCAGTAATCAAGATCCAGATTGCTGCTACGTAATACTCATCAACAATGGTTCACCTGCAACCGTTGTCAATTGGTTCATCAAAAACGGTTCAGCTACAACCGTTGTAAATTGGTTCAATAACAACGGTTAGCCTACAACTACAACCGTTGTAATTTTTTTTCATTAACGGTTCACCTACAACCACTGTCAATCTTGATGTTCTAACTTCAACGTGCACCGTTTATTAATTGTTTGACCATACGACTCAATATATTAAAAAAAAATGTAGGATATGACGATACGACTCATTATATTAAAAAATAATTAATTGTTTGACTATACGGTATTTTTTAAGTCGTGTGCCAGTCGCTAATACTTCGTATTTCTCATTATTCTTGATTTTCTCCCACATGCTATCCCAGTTGCCTAATTGAGGAAAGAAGTTTGTACTAACTTAATATGGATTACCAAATATGGAAGGTATTTTTTTTTTTTTTGCGGGAAAAACTTGACACAATGAAAGATAAATGACAACGGTTAGGCACCAACCGATGTAATATAATGAAAACAATTACGGGTTTATAATCAGTTGTGGTCATATTGCAAAATATAGAATGCGGTTTCACTTAACCCGTGTTTACTAGTTTCAATAAAATATTCAAACAACACATATGCAAACCTTCTCCTCGCCCACTTAAAACCCTCGAACACTGAGTTTCCCTAGAACCACTACTATTCTCCGTCGTCGTCGCCGTCGTCGTCGCCTCTGCCGTTCCCATCCCCGTCGCCGTCCCCTCCGTCATCGGCATACCTGAAGTAATAATAAACCCTACTCCTTTGTCTCATTAACTTATTGTCTTTATTTTCTTAGTAGTGATATTATCCCCTAATTATCTTAGGTTTATTGTGTGTTAAACAGCACCTATTATTTTAAGTATATTGTGTGTTAAACAACACATGCTATATCGACTTAATGCTTAAAGTTAGTAGTTTCTTAATTTCTGGTTTAGATATGGGTGGAAAGCGGAAAAGAAATGATGGGAAAAGGTCAAACGAAGAAGATTCAGGTGATGAGAATAATTTGGAATCGGATACTGGGCGAATGACCCATAGGGTTTCCCTAGAAGCAATAAAAAGAGGGATACCTAATAAACTTATATGGGATCCATTAACAGGACTGCCAGATGGTGATTTTGCTACAAATTTCGCGACTTGGATTGGTTATTGTGTAAGAGAGTATGTGCCTCTCGGTTTGCCGCGTATCAATCAGTTGAGTCAAGATAAGGAGGAAAAGCAATGGGGGAGAATAAAGGTATGTATATACAATAATAAATGCAGTGAGATGAAATTATCTTAGTATTCTATATATGATATTAGCCGAAACAAACCAAATAAGCTCACCATATATGCAGGCAGCTTACACTGTCCCCCGAGAACATGATGGTTACCTTAGAAGAAAAATAGGGGATTCCTTTAGAGCATGGAAGTTAAAAGTTGCTCAGAACCACCTGTTCCACAAGAAGAACGGGCAGATAAATAAGAAACGACCAAAGAATAAGTATAAGTTTGTCAGCCAGCAAGATTGGATTAACTTTATTGCTTATAGGCAGTCTGACAAGTTTAAGGTACGTAATTTATCTGCGACTCATTGGGATCACTGTATTAGTAATCACTTAATAAGTAACTAGTTTAGCTCCCGTGCAATGTATGCACGGTATATATAGAGTTTTACTTTTTTTTAGTATATTATACTTATGAAATATAAATTAGCTAAATTTTTTTTTACGTTTCTTATCGTTATATTTTGATTTGAAAAATCAAAGTCTAAATCTTATTATTCTATTAATCATGAAATGAGTATTTCAATGAAAGTTTTTCCTATTACCGAGAGATTAATGGTGTTATTTTTTAAAATTTTACTGATAATATATTTTTAGCTGCAACTTTCATCATAATTGTGGACAACGCCCGCGGGAACTGCGTCCGCAGGATCCACACTAGGAATTATCGACTCGAGGTTCTTTCGAATCGAATTAAGACAAATTAGAGTCGCCACCAAGTTTTATGGTAACTTGGAACCGTTCAAGTCAACTTTACACCTTTCATCGAAAAGCATAAAGCCAATCGACTACGAGTGATTAAAGATAAAGACTTGTACCCTATATCACTCGATTTGAATGACTCTCGTAATCCAATGGTATTTAGACGGATCCACAAACCATAGATCTTGAGTAAGGGGTGAGGGTACGTGTTAGGAAGCCCATAAGGACATCTAACCCCATCCGTCAATAACGGCCTCTACTAAGTCAAGTATCGGATTTCAAACAAGGTCGTAGCTACTGCGATATATGATATGCAAAAATCGTTTTAAAACCCTAACATGTGAAGTTTCTATGTCGATTTAGATGCAACTAAACTAACTTTGTCAAAGTTGTAATTTAGCATGTGGGTTGATTGATCTAACAACATACAAAGCAAACAAGGCTTAAGGGGAATGGGGGAGCCGTTGGGATCTACCCTATTACAACCCAGGCATTTCATGCCGACACAACGAGAATTTAGAGATACAACTCGATCTAAATACAATTGCTATATACGACACCATACACGACACATGGCCATTCGGCCTAGGAAAACGTGCACAAAGGGGTGGCCCACGGTTTACATAACTCACGGCCTTGGGTCACTCCTCGTAATGCGTGCTTTCACTTAATCTTATCGAATTAGACATTAGGTCACACACCAAAGCATGCATTAGCATAAATCGGGCCATGTCGCTTTAAACAACACGCGATTTACTACGCTCTTACATGAATTGGAGCACAACCGTCTAACCAAATGAGACTAAGGTTTTTGAAGAGGTTTTGACTCGATAAAACAAAACTAATTACAAGTGAATTACAAGAGACGACTCGATAAGCAAAAGGTAATTACAAAATACAAAACAACGATGAATAAACGATGTAAAGATGAAGCAAGAATGACAAAAGGCACGGCCAAGCACACGGCCCCAGACACGGCCACCCTAGTTCCTAGGTTAGTTTCATTAGGTGAGATAGATTTGCAAAGCGATATGGGATGTACATTAGAAATTGATGATAAAAGAGGTCAGAAAGCTTCGCCTAAAACCGAGTGTTCTACACGGCCTAAAAGGGTCGAATTAGGTCATGTTCGCTAATTAAATTAAATCGTCGAGTGTTAATAAGAAGGTGCTAATCACGCACTCTTATACTAGCGAGAAATCAAGTGAAAAGAGAGATGCATTCAATTAGGTTATAGATTTGTTAATCGATTTTTAAAGCTATGTCGATGCCACCTAACATGTCTAATTAGGTTATTTAATCGATCTAAAGCCATCTAAATGAATCATATGTTAACAAACAGGGGTCGAACTAACATGCAACGGGTCCTAGGGTAGGTCGAATTGAACGAAATAAGCAAGGGGTCAAAAGCGAGGAACGAAATTAGGATTCGTTTTATTAATGCCCTACCTTGAACACGAGGATATGTAAATGAGACGGGGGATACAACCGACCAATGTGGTGGATTTATTTCCCATCTCAAGTCAACGCGGGTGTTCATGGTGGTACTTTAACTCATACTCGGACTAAACTAGTTTCATAGTTAACGATATCAAACGATAAACAATGTAAAACGAAACAATAAAAAACAAACATAAAAAGAATGAAATAAAAGGGAGAAGAGGAGGATTTGATGCACCCTCAACCTACATGTATCGTTGACACCGTCTTGGGTTGTAATCGATCGTAGATTTTATCTCGAGAGGCCGTCGTCGACGAAGGAACAAAGCAACAACACGTTTTTTCGCAAATCTGGACAGCAACTTTCAAACTGCAATTTCTCACTCGTTTCACAGTGAAAATTAGATTTAAAAGATGTTTTGAAAACTAGAAAGAGAGTAGAACAAAGATCTTAAAACAAACCACGCTCTTTCTGAGTTATTGAGCACGAAAAATGAGCACAAACAGAACTGGACAGACAGGAAAAGCCGCGAAAACAGAGTGTATGACACTCTATTTTTCGAGGGGATTCGTGTACTCTCAAGGTCAATTTGGCTCGTGAATCTTTGTATAAGATGTAGATGGATGTTATGTGGTTAATTAGGAACAAGAAACGCGAATTTTAATGGAGATTTGAGGGTTGAACGAAGGGTTCCAAAGAGGACACACAAACTGATTCTCAGTTTTGTATGTCGGTTTTGTCGAGGGTTTTTGAGAGGCAATTAGGGTTTGTTTCTGGAGTTTAAAGCTTGTCAGTGACGTTAGTATGTATGGAGAACTTCCAGGAATGAATGTATGGCAGAGGGGAGGTATTTATAGGGAGTTAAAGTAGGGTAAAAGAGAGCAACAAGCAGTCGGGCTGCTCTGTTTCGCTGCTGCTGTCCAGCAGCTATTGTGAGCTTGTGTAGGGTTTTGGAGGGGTTTTTCTTGGTGGTTAAGCTAGGGTAATATGGGTAAGATACTAGGGTATGGATTAGGGTTAATGGGCACGGGTTTCAGTGGTGTTTGGAGCGGGTTTGGGGCTATTTAGCGGACTCGGGTTGAAGGGTGACGGACCGGGGTTGGATGGGTAGAAGCCTAGGTTGGTTAGTGTACTCGAGATTCGTGCCAACTTTTAAAGAAAACGGGCTCAAAAACCGAGCTATAATCGAGCTCCAAAACGTGTGATTAAAACGAGTTTTCAACTTTCAAATTCGATTTTTCAAATCAAATAACACATTAAAATGAATGATTTTTCAAATCAAAAATATATTTTATTTTCAATAAAATAAATTTAAGAAAATAAATTCAAATTACAATAAAATGAATTCACTTTTTTAAAAAAAACATTTAATTTAAATATCATTTAAATTAAAAAAATACTTCGTCGACAACGCTCATTCTACATCGTAAAACGAGCCCAAATAATGACAATGACAACTAAAGAATACATGTGTCCTATCATCATCGGGTGTTTGTCGGGTTCTCCATAAATTCCAATATCGACGGATACGGGTATCTACAGAGCCCCCACTTTGACTGAGGCTTGGACAAGGCGAAAGTCAAAGTATACCCCAGGTCCCTTTCGACCCGAGGATTCCGCGGGTCGTTTATAGTCCATTAGACTTGCGTATATAAGCTCGCCAGCCATAAGAAGAGATCATACCTGAAACTTCGTCGGAAATTAACTCTTGCTTCTGTTGCGTCAAATTATCATCGTTGGTCGTCGACCCATAAAATTGCATATATGGTGGGTTGAGCCTTATCCTTAGGCGCCTACGTATCCGTTTCTGACGGAATCAAACCCGCGTCATAGTTCGAATCGCCGACACTTGCCCAAAGTTTATCATCTGCTGGCATTTGTCCGAAATTCATCATCTGTTGACATTTGCCCAAAGCTTATCATCTGCTGGCAGGTGCCCAAATGGGACAGGACTTTCCGAGGAGGTTGCCGCCGCTTTCATCATTTGCTTTCAGCTACGGAATTCTTCCATTTCTTACTCTTGTAATTGAATTGAATTCTTGGTGGATGTCATCCTTTACATCTTGATAATGGTCTCTGAAGCCAACGGCTTCAGAGCCCCCTTTTTATGATGGCTCTAAAGTCGAAGACTTTAGAGCCCCCAGTTGAAGCATATCCTGCTATATTTGAAACATAGAAAATGTACGAGCAATAATCATCACTTAAGCACATTTGGATCATCGATCTTGAAATTGGATCATTCAAAAGATTGGGTCATCGACCCGAAAATTGAATTTGAAGATTTTGAATAATTGGGTCATCGACCCGAATTTCGAATTTGTCATCATTTAGAATATTGGGCCATCGGCCCTTCAAAAATTGAATTTTGAATTTTTGAATTTCGAAGGATTGGATCATCGACCCACAAAGATTCCACTACTTGGATCATCTATCCACAATTCGCAAAAAGTTTTTGGAATTTTGAAATTTTGAATTTTTTTGAAATCGAACCTTGATGGGTGAGCATGAAATGCAACTCAGACATTCTGTATGACCCGTAAACAACGTGGGCGTAGCCCGCTACCGTAAAACAAAAAAAGGAAAATAAAACCATAAGTGTGCCCGGGTTTTAATTCGATTATTGACTTGTTGGGAGTAGAAACGTAAATTGGCTAATCCGGCGCACCAAAAGATGGCAAATGGGAATCACAAGGTCGTCGAACTTGGGACGAAGATATCGTATGGCATGGTCGTGCTCCCGAGGGCACATGGGAATCAAGATCACTTGGCATTGACAGGGTGGATTAAACTCACGGAGCAACAACGTTGGCTTCGCCCAGACACTAAACACAGACTGATTTTATGAGAACACTTAGACATCACACATCACTCTTGTTGGGAACATTCTGTCACTCTTCTCCTCGCCTCCTTTCTTTTCAGCGAGTTTTCATTATTTCTTGCCACCGCCTTCTTTCTTTTCAGCGGGCTTTTACTATTTTTCTTCCACGCCTTCATTCTTTTCAGCAGGTTTTTCATATTTTCTGTTCCTAACACAAACCCACATCTATCTGACTCAGCATCTTTGCCTACACCGTTAGATAAAGCTCATTCCGAGACTTGACATTACTCATCTGAACCTATATCCTTATCCTAGCCTACATCGAGTGCTAAGACCGACTCAAACAAAGGTGGCTTCATTTGGACTTGGTTAAGACCCGTAAGAAACCGACAAGATGACAACTTGGTTGATGAGTGGATTGAATCCCTTATTCTGAAGGACTGCCTACGTATTCGCGTGGAGCGAAATCAAATCCGACGTAGTTCGATCATGGTGCATAAACATGGCATTTTGATTGTGTGTACACACTCGAAGGTTTCACCTAAGGTATCATGTCATATCCCATTCTAGCCTGTAAAGTACCGTTAAATCCCGTGTCTAGGGTTGGTACAAAAGGTTGTAGTTCTTTGGGATGTGGAGCTTGGTAATAACAAGTTGGAATGGTTAACCATCATTCTGAAGGTTTGTTTTGTGGTGCTAAGTCCAAGGGCTATGGCTGCTGATGTGGTTGGAATGGGTGTCTCGGGTTTGATGAACCACGAGTGCAAATGGGTTGAAAAATGATGTGGGTTCAAATTTCTATGTCTGGATCCTAAAGGCTGGGTGTAACAACACAAGCGGAATAATTCTCAAAATTCCCGACTATTCCTTTGTAACTGTCTCAGGAAGGACTTAGAGGGTAAAGAGGTTACTACTTAAGCTTTTGGGCTTCGCCCATTGAACTTCAACTATGGGTACTTGACTTGACTTCTGGCTTCCGTAACTTCGACATTCAACCAAAAGCGTTCTGCAATGACTTCAACATCTTTTTTCTTTTTCTTTTTCTTTCATCTTTTTTCATTTTTCATTTTTTTTATTTTTTTTCATTTTTCCAATTTTTGAAAATGATCTTCTATTCATTATCTTAGTCACAAATGGATACACCTTGAAAACATGGCTTCGCCAACTAATTTGGGTCAGAACGAACAATTCGTTGTTAGAACGGGTTGGTTTCTTCTCTCTTCGAGAGGGGGTGATTTTATGGGGAAAAGGCTTGCCTTCCGTCATCGATAGGGGAAACAATGAGCTAGTCCGGGTTTGTCATAGAATCATCTAAAAGCTTGTCACAAACATTGGTTCAGATGGAGGTTTTCTACCACCAGACATGGAATAGGTAAAGGAATCAAACACAGGATCCTAGTGTACCTTACATTTTGAGACGAGACATATTTCTATCCCAGGGATGCCTTTGAGTGTGTTGTGCGTTTTATCATATTTCGGAATGATAGAGGATTGGAAACAAGACATATTTGGAAATGAACTGCAACTTTTATTGGAATGACACATGCTTAACAGACTCGAAGGAACGATTCCTAGGACACACCCTAGGTCATCGTGGAACAAACGACTCAACTTCAAGAAAATAAAGTCCTGGACTCGACTCGACTAAGATAAGAAAACAGATCCGGACTCATAATTTTCAAATCTGGTCTTGAGTTTTCTCGTGTTCAGCTGTCAGCTTAGATGCGCGGCTCTGGTCCTTGATCCCTTTGATGGTCTGCCTCCATCCCGAGGTAGTCCTCTGAGGATCTACGCCATTAATGAAGGTTGGTGAATCGAATTGTCTTTTATTAACTTCGTTAATGAGAGGAGTACATTCTAGAGCAAGACTCCCGACTTGAATTTCATTCTTCGGGTTTGGCAAGAATTCAAAGCAATCCACAAATATTTTTCCGATAAACACCCTTTTCAAGTGACATGGGCGGATAAGATGGGAATAATCGACATTGTCTTCGACAGAAACAAAGTTAGTGTGATCGCCAAATGGATTGGTGATGTTATTGGGTTTAACAGTTGGGATCGGGAGTGTTCCATTCTCAATCATGTCTTGGATTTCGTGCTTCAGTCGATATCACCTTTCAGTATCACGGCCTTTCCCTTGATGAAAGGCACAGTAGGCATTTGGTTTATACCATTTACCTTGTTGATCAGCGGGAGGGTCTGGAGTTGGCCCAATAGGCTTCAGCTTTCCTTGGGCTACGAGCCTTTGGAGAGCGTATGTATAAATGCATCCGATATCGGTGAATGCCCTCGGAGCTTGGCGCTGCGGTTTCTTCGATTGCCCTTCTAAGAGATTGATGGCTTCATCAATATGGGTCGTTGCCGGGGCCTTGGCCTTAGACGACGAGGCCCCTTGGTATCCTTTTGTCTTTTCAGCCTCTGCCCTTATGACATCATCTTCTACCTTTATCCCGATTCTTACCAATTCTTTGAAAGAGCCAAAATTCTGGTATTTCAGAGCATTACGGTAAATGGGTCGTAGATTCTTTACGAACTTATATACCATTTCAACTTCGTCAGGCTTCTTGGCTAACTTCACGCTTTCAGCGCGCCATCTTACAAGGAATTCAGTAAAGCCTTCTTTGTCTTTCTGTGTCATCTCCTCCAATGTTCTTATGTTGGTTTGAATCTCGACATTATCGAAGATAGTGCTTGCGAACTCCACCGTGATATCTTCGAAAGTAGGGAAGTTCTTAAGGTCCAGTTTGTAGAACTACGCCTTCGGGTGTTCATCCGAGATTGAGCAAAAATTTCCGAGAGCATGTCAAAGGTACTCCCTTCAGTGCTAAGTACCCCTTATAGGCCTTAACATGGTGGATCGGATCTTCTCGTGCCCTTAAACTTTGGGATATCAAGTGAGTACCATGTTTGTAGGCAACTTATCCTGAACTGGGGCATAGGCCCTAGCATTTTCGTAGTGGATGTTCTTCCCCTGGGAGAGCTTCAGACGGTCTTCAATGAATTTGAACCGTTTCTCCAGATCAGTCAGAGGTAGGGTAGATGAAGAGGAATCTTCACCCAGCTTAGATTCGATCGCATCCATTCTGGTCATCATGAGGTTCACGGCCTCAGTGAGTTTGTTAACAGCATCTTCCATTGCTTGACGTCGGGTTTTTGGCGGCCTTTCTACAAGAAAACCCCGAACCGAGTCAATATTTAGAAGTAAGAGCCCCTGCACACTTAAGGACATGACACCAACTTGACTCAAGCAAAGACTCGACTTAAGACTGATTAACCAAAAGGTTCGACTCACGGTTGGATTTAGACCTCGATTCATTTCAGACTCGACAAGACGACATGACTCAAGTTGTCATAGCTCGATTCTAAACTGGACTCGGTGTGACTAAACCCGTGATTGGACTAACATAGCCCATAGGTTTAAGTGAAACGCCCTAAATGGCCTAGCTTGGACGTTTCTGTGGACTATCGTAAACCAATTGATCGACCCACATGACTCGAAGCCCAAGAGGTGAGCTTGGGTGACCCAACAAGGTCGTGTTCTAGACATTTGGGGCCAAACACGCATAGCCCAACACGGCCAGGACCCGGACATGACTCGACGCATTTCATGCTTGGTTAAGGTTCGAGAGGCATTTTGGATTGATTTTGAAAAACGAAGGATTGATTTGAAAATGAGATTTGAAATGGGCAGCATGCCGGCTATAAAAGCTTATTTTAGGCCGAAAAATCTAGTCCTACTTGGGCAGCATTCCGCGTTTTTAAAACCATGCTATTTCAAAAGTAAGTTGTTCAAAAGTTCGGTTTTGAAATCGATACGGAAAATTTGAAAGGACTCGGGAAATTCATTTTGCACATTGTCATTCTTATGTTATAAGGATGTATGCTCCTAGACATCTCTAAGTCTCGGCAAGTCTTCTACAAGAAGGTCTATGCCCTCCATCCTTTTTGGGTCTTATAGAGCAAGGGCCTTTAGGTAGAGTACCTAGAAGAGCATCCCCACCATCAAGAACCACGACGAGGCGGAGCGGAAGCAAGCAATGTGCAAGTTCCTGGCATAGTGGGACGTCGCCCCCACGCGTCACAAAGAAGCGCCGGGGACGGCCCGGAAAGTCCTTAAGGGTTTATGCATGAATCGTAGCACTACGAGTAATGTTTTACTTTCCAATACTTTCTTTTCAAGTTTCACCTCGGAGGAAAAGACCCTAGAAACAAAGTGTAACTAGTCCTCTTTTCCCAAATGAGTCGCCAAATCAGGGACAACGCCCGCGTGAACTGCGTCCGCGGGATCCACACTAGGCATTATCGACTCGAGGTTCTTTCGAATCGAATTAAGACAAATTAGAGTCGCCACCAAGTTTTATGGGAACTTGGAACCGTTCAAGTCAAATTTACACCTTTCATCAAAAAGCATAAATCCAATCGACTACGAGTGATTAAAGATAAAGACTTGTACCCTATATCACTCGATTTGAATGACTCTCGTAATCCAATGGTATTTAGACGGATCCACAAACCATAGATCTTGAGTAAGGGGTGAGGGTACGTGTTAGGAAGCCCATAAGGACACCTAACCTCGCCCGTCAAAAACGGCCTCTACTAAGTCAAGTATCGGATTTCAAAAAAGGTCGTAGCTACTGCGATATATGATATGCAAACATCGTTTTAAAACCCTAACATGTGAAGTTTCTATGTCGATTTAGATGCAACTAAACTAACTTTGTCAAAGTTGTAATTTAGCATGTGGGTTGATTGATCTAACAACATACAAAGCAAACAAGGCTTAAGGGGAATGGGGGAGCCGTTGGGATCTACCCTATTACAACCCAGGCATTTCATGCCGACACAACGAGAATTTAGAGATACAACTCGATCTAAATACAATTGCTATATACGACACCATACACGACACATGGCCATTCGGCCTAGAAAAACGTGCACAAAGGGGTGGCCCACGGTTTACATAACTCACGGCCTTGGGTCACTCCT
The DNA here is from genome assembly GCF_048544455.1 of Silene latifolia. Classification (NCBI taxonomy): domain Eukaryota; kingdom Viridiplantae; phylum Streptophyta; class Magnoliopsida; order Caryophyllales; family Caryophyllaceae; genus Silene; species Silene latifolia. The sequence goes on along the minus strand of NC_133528.1, from coordinate 136,821,463 downwards.
CGTAATGCGTGCTTTCACTTAATCTTATCGAATTAGACATTAGGTCACACACCAAAGCATGCATTAGCATAAATCGGGCCATGTCGCTTTAAACAACACGCGATTTACTATGCTCTTACATGAATTTGAGCACAACCGTCTAACCAAATGAGACTAAGGTTTTTGAAGAGGTTTTGACTCGATAAAACAAAACTAATTACAAGTGAATTACAAGAGACGACTCGATAAGCAAAAGGTAATTACAAAATACAAAACAACGATGAATAAACGATGTAAAGATGAAGCAAGAATGACAAAAGGCACGGCCAAGCACACGGCCCCAGACACGGCCACTCTAGTTCCTAGGTTAGTTTCATTAGGTTAGATAGATTTGCAAAGCGATATGGGATGTACATTAGAAATTGATGATAAAAGAGGTCAGAAAGCTTCGCCTAAAACCGAGTGTTCTACACGGCCTAAAAGGGTCGAATTAGGTCATGTTCGCTAATTAAATTAACTCGTCGAGTGTTAATAAGAAGGTGCTAATCACGCACTCTTATACTAGCGAGAAATCAAGTGAAAAGAGAGATGCATTCAATTAGGTTATAGAATTGTTAATCGATTTTTAAAGCTATGTCGATACCACCTAACATGTCTAATTAGGTTATTTAATCGATCTAAAGCCATCTAAATGAATCATATGTTAACAAACAGGGGTTGAACTAACACGCAACGGGTCCTAGGGTAGGTCTATAACACCCCGGTTTATGAAGGAGCCTTCGCCAAGACATTCCCTAATAAACCGGACTGTTACCATCTCGGTTTCCCGAGGTAGTGAATAACAAATTAAACTCCAAGGCAATTTATATAATTATTTTTAACTTAATTATTACAAAACCTCTTTTACGTCAAATTACAAAGAACTAACATAAATAAAAGTGAAAGTCTTCTAGATGATGATCTAGCTACTAAGTCTTCTGATCCAGTGTCTCACGCCCACCAAGCTCCCGTTCTATCTTTCAAACCTGTCAAGTCTGCTCGCCAATAATTGGGTCATCACAGGTGTTCACGAATACACAGGGTCAACCACGAGGTTGAGTAGGGAAAACAATTAAACAACAAAATATGATATGCATGATCCTCCGTCACCTCCATCTCCATCTCAACTCATATCTCGTATCTCATTTCTCATAACTCATAACCCGGAACGCCCAGCCATACCGATCCCCGGTAGACTATATATATCGACCGTAGCCGATCTGCCAGCTCGCAGCTGAGGACACCAGGGCAAGTCCTGCAGAACCCGCCTGGGCCTTAACACAACATCATCATCACCACACCACATCACCACAACATCCTCCATCTCCAATGCATATGAATGCTCAAAAGAAATTAATGCAACACAATATATATATAAACCACTGAACTGATAAATCATAAAATCATGCCGGTTACCCGATGTTGTGATATCATACTCAATACGATCAACTCAGTCAATCACCTTCCCGTATATGAATCATAACATAAATCAACAACCGTGAATCAAGTCAACACAATTCAACAACAACGATAATAAGTCAAGTGTATTTCCCTACCTCAAAGTGCAACAATTCCAATTAAGCAGTTTAAGCAGTCCAGAAAATAAAGCAATGAATTTGATTATCGATCCTTCACGAATCCGTCACCTAAAACAATTATAATATTTATAATTACTAATTACTAAACATAGAAATCTCCCAAAGTAGAAGCTACTAAAAATAGATAGGTTACCCAATATAGAGAGTTCCTAAAATAGAAGTTTTCCCGAAATACAATCCCGACACCAAACTTATGCCCAACTGATAACTAAAATAACCCGGTTAGTATTTGACCCAACTTCCCAAAATAGAAAGTTACTAAAGTAGAATTTCTTAAAATGGAAACTTTTCCGATATAGTAACTTTTCTCTTTTAACAAACCCGACTCAAAATCCGTCTCTAATTATTTTAAAAGGCTCGGAAATTTAAATTAAATAAATTATTTAAATGACTCGGGAATTGCATTTAATAACTAATATGATAAATAAAATATTATACGAATTAAACGATTTAAGAAAACCCGAATCAAACATAAAACAACTCGAAAAACCCGATTCCACAACCCGTGACATCTCACTCGCCCAAACCCTCACGCGCCGCCTGAACCACCGTGACAACCACCAGCCGTGCTCCCCACTTCGACCCCACCACCAACAACCCCCACCAGCCTGGTCGACTGCCGCCGGCGAGTCGAACCAGGGCTGCCATAAGGCCTGGTTCACCACCGTGCCTCACCAAACACCCTCTGTTCTCTCCTTACCACCACCGCAGCCAACACCTATTACCTGTCAACTCACCACTCGTCCCGCTCACCGTCGCCCCACGAACCCAGACGACATGGCGCCGTCGTTTCGACCTCCCCCGAGTCCACGGTGGCGCCACCCCAATCCTAACCCTCTAACTCACCTGAAAACCCGTATCTTAAACCCATTTGTTCCCCCCGTCGTTGCCGCCTCTCCCTGCTAATACCACCACCTAAAACCACCCCAACAACCACCAAGTCACTCGTCTCACACCACACTACTCATATACCCTGTCAACAACCACCATAACCACCTCTATAAGACACGAAACAACAACCAACAACCCGACATCAATGCGAAAAACAGAGGAGGGGGTTGAATGCTTACCTTTCCGCCACCACAACCGCCACCAGGGCCACCCACGGCCATCGACAATCGTCCCTAGCTCTTCCTTGCTGTGCCGTCAACACCCACGGCCATTCTCTCTCTCTCTCTATGCGTGAAAGGCTGAGATTGGTGTTGAAGAAAAGAGGGAGGCGGGTTGAGGGAGTATGAATTGAGGGAGGCGGGTTGAGGGAGTAGGGTTTGTAGGGTTAGGGTACTATTAGGGTTAGGGTTTAGGGTTAAGGGTTTAATGGGCTGAATATGTTATTGGGCCAGCTCAAATGGGTTAGCTCACATTTCGCATTCCTTATAAACCCGTCTTAATTAACTTACGATAGCTTAACGTAATTATCGACTCACCATTAATCCGACTTAATTAGTAATATAAAATGTATAATAATTAATATATAATAATATCCGTTTAATTGATTATATAAAATACGGGGTATTACAGTCTTCCCCCCTTAAAATGAACTTCGTCCCGAAGTTCGCTCCCGTACTCAAACATCAGAAGGGGTATTGTATATCGTACATACGGACGTCACGCATTTCTAACATAGTTAACACACACTTTTGACACATCAATTAAACATAACAGAAACGAAATGTTACATTCTGCCCTCCTAAAAAAAATAAACTTCGTCCCGAAGTTTAACTCATCTTCACTTAACCCAACTAACTACAACTAATAACTACCTGAGAACACAAATGTATAACAACTAAATAATCACCTGAGAACACCGTCATCTTTCATTTAAATTCCGATCTCAAACTCAAATAACCCAATAACCATGGTCACACTGGACCGTAAACATAACTCCCGTAACATAACTCGACTCATAAGCTAACTCATAACTCAATACCAGTAGTTTAACTACACTCTCCTTTTACACATCAACCAACTAACAGAAGTAGGAACAAAACATATAGAACTCATTTGTATAGGTACCCCACAACGAAACATCAACTTGATCAAAACTACAATCTACAAACAAGTGCAACATAAACATTAAGATTTTACAATCCTCCCCAACTAGAAACATGGTTACGTCCTCGTAACCTCTTTTCAACTTTCATATACATATGCAACAAAATCATTGTCAACCACATGTAACAGGAAAGAACACATAATAAGAGATTGCGCATTAACATTAAAGTCGAATCAAGGTTTTATTATGGAATTAACTGATTGTCAACAAGTAACATTTAGTACTTAGCTCATGTTTAACTTAAAACACAACATCAAACTAAAAGAACAACAAGAAAGGAACCAAGGTTTACACGGTTTCACAACTAAACAAATTTGCTGATCAATTACAGACCATGAACGAGCGAGAGTAAAATCAACAAAACAATTTAAGAAACTTCTCACATTTGTAAACATATCACCGAAAATAGATCTACCACTACTATCCATCACAATCACAGGATCTTATTGACATGTCCGTACAACCATTTACTCACTCACTGGTTTAGGTCACGAATTAGGCCGATGAATTTAAGCAATCAACAACATATTCATAATTCATATTTTAAATTATCAAAATTGTTTGCACGATATTAATTCTGAAAACATATTTCCCAATAAAAGTAACAACATATGATCTATGACAATAACAACATTACTTCCATATCACACATGTGTTTAACATTTTAGCCACCATATCATTCAATTGTGTCCAGCAACTAAGTATAACTCATTTTTAGCAAAACAAAAGATATCGTATAATTAGCTTAACATATACATTTGCCATCATATACTTTGTAGAACACTAGCTATGATAAAAGATTAGCAACTTGAACAACTTCTCTGATTTGCACGATTTGAATAATTAGGCAACTCGTAGGCTCGATTAAACGTAACTATAACGACTATCATTTAAATCAATGTATATCATGTGAATCATCAAAGGGTTGTCCCATTATAATTGTCAACATGTGGACAGCGGGCCGCCCACGGGGGCGCTTGGTTGAGAAACGAGGGACAAGCGTTTGCATTTTGTATGGAGTCGCCACCAATTTTTATGGGAAATTGGAACCGTTCGAATACCTCGTGTCATGTCAAGACACAAAGTAGTGACATGAACACTAAGCAATCGTTACCCTTAGCATTCTATGTCTAGAATGACTCTCGTGGATGCCAATGAACACGGGTGCTCACGGAGATCTGGAGTAAGGGGTGAGGGTACGTATTAGGAAGCTCTTTTGATCGAACACCTAATCCCGCCCGCCTCGATAGCGGCCTCTACTAATGATTAGGGAAGTTATTTGTACTTGATATATCGTCGGCTATATGCATGCAATGCAACATCCAAGTTTTAATCCTAACATGTGAGAATTAACTAAGTCGGTGAACAATTAGTTTATCATGCAATTTGGTCGAAGTAGGATTTAATGTTGAATTACATGTGAAAACATACAAACAATGAAAGAAATAATTATAATATACAATAATGAAAATTACATTAATTACAATGGAATAGGCGATTTATGTCGAAAATACCTTTAAAACGGATGGTTTGAGAAAAAGGGAATAAAAGAAATAAAAGAAATTAAAAGAAATTAATTAACGAATTGAAATTAGCGATATTACGAATATTAGTTGAATTAATACGTAAACTAATTAAACTACGTCAAGGCAGAAAGGAGTTCAGGGACAGAAATCACCCTGGAACAGGCGCAGCAGGCACTGCGCCCTTTGGAAGAGGCGCAGCAGTTGCTGCGTCTGTTCCAAGGGTGAGTTCTCGGCAGTAGTTTTAATCGCAAAACCGTTAATGTTAATTGGTGATTTTAATGGTTGATTAAATTATTTGCTCGGATGAAAGTAATTAATGGATTAATTACATGCAATTAAAGTCATAAAAACAGTAAAACATGGATGAGACGGAAACAAACGGATTAATTATGTGAAGGGTCGATGTTAATGAATGATTAATTAGTGACATCGGTGAATGGAACAAACTAAACAATTAATTAGACTAAACATGACGAATGATGACGAATATGGATGCAAATATATCAATGACGAACCTCAGAAACCCAATATGAACAGATTGAACTTCTAAAATTCGGGTTTGAATATTAATGACGAAAACCCGTAAATATTGATTATTTAGGATTTGAGTCGGATTTATGATGAATTAAACATGTTAATGATGATAAATTATAATACATATGAAATATTAATGTCGACAATTATACGAACGAATTAAAGAACAAACAAAAGAAAACAAAACAAAAGACGAATTACAGAGGACGAGGAAGAAGAAAAGAAGCGAGAATCTGCTGGCGGCCCTCACAAAGAGGCGCAGCAGTGCTGCGCTCCTTTGAAGAGGCGCAGCGATTCTGCGTCTTTTCTCGACGTCCTGTCTCTGGAAATCCGCAAAAAAAGGTTTTAAAGACGGTTTTAGAAATCGGTTTTGAGGAGGTACTTTCGACGTGAATCTTACAATGAATACGATAAAATAAATAAAATAAGGATGATTACACCCTCAGACTTACATGTTGACGGAACGAGATGAACTAAGAAAATCGATTAGTGATGCTCGACGCGAACGTAAGGAAAGAATGCCCTCTAAAGAGGAAAACGATTTAACAAGTTGATTAATTAGATTGATTGAGTGTAGTGGTCAAATTGGTCGGTCATGCAACGGAGAGGCTGGTACCCGGAAAGATCCGAGCTTACGTGGTCGAAGGTTCAAGCACGTAGGCGCCAATTAGTAAGAACGAAGTCTAGAATGCAAAGGGAGAAGAGAAGGGCGGACACTCGCGTGAGAAATATGAGGAACGAAAGCTCCTATTTATACTAATCACGCGGAGGTTTAGGGTTTCGGAGACTCTTTGGAAGTGAATCTCGGAAAGATATGAAAAAGATACGTAAATCATGCAAAGAAGGGCACTGGGAAGAGGCGCAGCAGCCCACGCGTCTCTTGGAAGAGGCGCAAAGACTGCTGCGTCTGTTCCCAGGAGGTTTCCTCCTGTTTAAGAAAGATTTCCGTGTTTAAGTTATGGTAGGACGAATTTGATTCGATTATCTTTTGAATATTACGGGATATTATTTGCCAAAAGATAAAATTGAGAAATATGGAATAGAATTATCCGGAACATTCCAGAACATTCTGACTCGGGATTTAACAGCTATCAGAAAATGGAGACGGTTTTTGACCCGGACTCCGAATGCACTCTAATTACTGTCAAAACGACCGTATCAAGACGTAGATGACAACTAAGAGGTTGACATTAATATTTGAGCAATCACTTGACGATAATCTTACGAATTGTCACAAATCGTTCCGCGAACCAAACATGCGGCCCAATCATCACCGGGTGGTTTGCGAGGGGTGCAGAAACGAGGTGTCTACAGAGCCCCCACTTTGACTGAGGCTTGGACAAGGCGAAAGTCAAAGTATAGCCATCAGGTCAATCAAAGATTACAACCTGACGACTATGGCGACGCGAGGCGGCTCAAGGGGTCTGAGCCAAGGACCTATCGTCGGGAACATTTTAGAGTCTGTCGACTATCGGGGAGGGTCGTTTAAAGTCCATTAGACTACGTAAGGAAGCTCGCCAGCCATAAGAAGAGATCATACCTGAGATACCCCTGGGTGAAGCGGGACTGAAGACGCTTCGAAAAAAAAATTCTTTGGTCTGAAGATAACTTGGTGTCTGAAGGCATTAGGGGGTCACAGGGAACTTTGGTCGAACTCTGCGGGGAACAAGAGATATTAAAAAACAACAGCAGGACGTCGGTAGAAACTGCTGGGGAAGTCTGCTTGCGTCGGTCTCAAGCGAACTCTGGCGAAATTTAGAGGCTGAATTTGCTTGCGTTGGTCTCAAACAAACTCTTGTTGGGGAATATACTGATGATTTTGGGGGGGAATCTGCTTGTCTCTGTCCTCAAGCAAACTCTCGTTGGGTGATTATTTTGACGACTAGGAGCATCTTGATCGTCATGGGAGAAACTTCAAGTGAGCAGTACTGCAAAATACCACTGCGCTGGATAAAATAAATTGAGCAATACTGCGAAATACTGCTGTGCGGGGTAAAATGGGTTTGGACAATACTGCAAAATACTGTCGCGCTGGGGAGAATGGGCCGGAACGAAAGAAAATCGTCGAAACGGACCAAAATGACAAAATAGCATCGAGGAAGAGGCGCACCAAAGATGGGCCCACAAATAACGAACTCATAACGAACTTTTGAAAATTCGTATGGAGGGAACAAAAGGAAGAGGCGCAGCAAGAAGAGCTGCGTCTCTTGGAAGAGGCGCGCACTGGCCGCGTCTGTTCCCCAATTTGGCAATCTCGCGTAAAAACGCGAAATCGTAAAAGGTTTATGTTCATTATTTTCGAAACTTATTTTCTTCAATTTCTCTCTCAAATCTTCACCATTTCCGTCAAGGTTGGATTCAAAAGCTTGCTTGAAATATGACTAATCGAGGTATGCGTCTTAATCTTGCATTAATCATCCATTTTTGTCGAATTTTGAGCCGCAGTAATTAGGGTTTTCGACCCATTTGATCGAAAATTTGGGGCTTTTCCCCCAAATGGATTTGTCTTGCCAAATTGATGTTAGGAATGGATAATAGGTAATGTTAGGAACATAACCATGTATTTGCTTTGAATTTTCATCGAGTTTTGAGCCCTTGAGCGAATTTTGAGATTCGTTTCACGGCTAAACCGCTAATTGCTTCGAAAATGGCCTTAGGATGGCCCATTTGTGATGAAATTTGATATTTGGGACCCTTGGGTGATGGGTAAACTTCCTGTCATCTTGGAATTTTGGTTTGTGACAACTTTTGCAGGACACTCTTCTAGGGCATAACCGCCATTGTAGCGAAATGCTGCCGAATTTTCGACTTGAACCCGGAACTAGGCTTTGACTCGGACTTGACTTGACCCAATTTGTCACATGAGTGATTGGGTTGGCGAGAACATGGCCAAGGATGGCCAGAAATGGGGAATTCCCGGGCCTTGGAGGCTCGAAAATTTCTTAATAGAGGCTTGTCGTCACGTGACGCGGCCTGAATTCACTTTAATGCTGCAGGTGATGATGCTTCTACTTCTGGGAGGACTCACATAGATATAGACGCTGCTGCTGTTGAGGAGGCTTTGGAGCAGGCCTTCACCGCCGCGATGATGGCTGCTGCAGACGAGGTTCCCGAGGAGGAGGCCGCTGACGAGGAGGAGATTCCGAGACGGGCCCACCTCGGACGAGGGGGTCGTCAGCTGAGGGGAGCTCCCGCGTGGGCTGAGACCTGGGAGAGTAGGCACCTTGTATGGGCTGCAGATGGTCACTTGTCCTACAGGACGGTGAAGAGTTTGGTAAATAGGAATTCCCTAACTCATTACCTACCCCTTTCTTCTTTTGTTTAATCTACTTTCAAATTTACTCAAAACTAAAGATGGCTTTATTTTGAATCATAATAGGAGGCTGGGAACATCCGGTCGTTCTCGGGGTATACGACGGCGATGGAGCACTACGAGCGGCTGTCGGCAGAGGAGAGAGCCATGATCGAGCGTGGAGCGTTCGGTCCTCTGGTTCAGGTCTGGAGGGATATCGTGAAGAGGAAGTTGCGGGCCAACCTTAGCCTGGTTCGTGCTTTCTTGGATCGATTTTGGGATACGACTTCCACGTTTCACCTACCTTTTGGTGAGGTGGGAGTCACCTTGGAGGATTACGGCATGATTTCTGGTCTGCCGTGCGGGACTGAAGAGATGGTGTGGCCGGAGACTGGCATGAGGGCGGATTCGGCCGAGGCGAGGAGGTTGATCGGCTGGAACCCGTCGCCGAAGGTCGTTGCGGTGCGGGCTTGGTACCCGACCTATGTTCGAGATTACTTTGCGGGAAGACCCCAAGATCGGTGGTGATTGATGGGAGGGAGACCGCTCCTCCTCCTCCTGTACACCGAGCGAGGGCTCGTCTTTGGCTTTGGTGGTTCTTGTCTTCGATCTACCTCGGAGACAAGGGTGAGAGGTCACGACGAAGCTTCTCCCCTTTCTTTCGACTTGAGTTCCCTAGGGCGTTGGGGCCGTGTCACTCGCTGGTTTTGCGGTCCTCATCCGCTTTATGAGGGCCATGGTTCGTCCGGAGTTGATGGAGAAGGGGACTTCTCCTGGCGCCGTCGGACCTGGGCTACTGTTGGAGGTATGAACCTTCTTTAGACCAAAGTAAATTCTTTTCTTCGTTGAATCACAAAAGATCGTTATTGATTATTATGCTTTGAAGGCGTGGGTGTACTCTTACTTTCCGGGTCTCGCGCCCAAGAGGACGGAGCCGCTGGAGAGGGCCTACCCCGTGGTGAGGGACTGGGTCATGTGCCGGACGAAGAGCAAGCGCTCTTCTCACAATGTCTACCGGCGAGATGTGAACGCTCTTCAGCCGAGCAGCGTGAGTATCCTATTTGTATGCATTTATTCTCCTCATACTTTGTTTTGAATTGATCATAGGAATGACTTTTGCCTTCATATTATCGCAGTGGGTGCCCAGACCTTGGGCGGAGTACGCTGGAGCGCCTCCTTTTGTCGCTGAGGTCCTTCGACCTAGGAGCTCGAGTCGGCTGCTGTTGTGGACGTCGATGGGTCCTGTGTGGTATCTGGGCGAGCGGTTAGCTCGTCAGTGCTTTCGGGGTGCGTTGACGGTTCCCGTCGATCCTCCTAGGACGATGTTTAGGGAGCCTTCTGAGGCTGAGAGGGAGGCGGACTTGGCTGGTGCCAGTGTCGACGACCTTCTTCTCCCTGACGAGGATTACTCGGCGTTCCTTTACGGGAGGTTGGCGTATTGGCCGGTAGTGGTGAGTGTCTTTTGTTCTTGTTGGATTTTGATTTTCGAGAATTGCGACGAAAGATCATCGATTAACGAGAGCCATTTGTCTTTGTAGGAGGTTGAGGCGGCGGGCATCGAGTCCCCAGAGTACCCCGAGACCCTTGAGTACACCGACGCTCGGGAGGACGACGATCTCCGAGCCGCGTGACTTTGACGTGGCCGTGACGGACGCCGCCTAGATGACGGCAAAGATCTCGATTCGGAGGGTGAGTTCTTATCTTACGCAGCTTTCGTGTAAGAACACATTTGATTGAACTTGTTCGGTTCTGCGACAATTCTTTTGAAATGCAGTCGCGCCATCTCGGTTTGTGGCACTGGGGGTGGCCAACCGGCTACGAGCTACAGCCATCGAGGCACTCGTCGGCGGTCGAGGTCGTCAGGTATGAACCTCATTTGTTTTTCATTGATCTTTGGTTTTCCAGTTTTGTCTGAATTGATTGACATGAGCCAATTTCTTGTTGTCCACAGGCCGATCGTGAGCTGGAGCGAGAGTTGACCCAGTCTCGGGAGGAGACGGCTCGTTTGTCGAGGGAGCTCGAGTTTCGGGATGCCGAGATCGCCGCTCTTATGGCGAGGGTTGCCGAGTTGGAGGGTGCCCAAGAGAGTCCGCTTGGTTTTGATTTTGAACATCTTTTTTGGATTTGTTTGGGGCGCAAGCCCCCAGTTTACATTTGGACTTGTTTGGGGCGAAGCCCCCAGTTGCACATTTGAACTTGTTTGGGGCGAAGCCCCGCTTGTTGCTGTATATTTGCTTCTTTGTATATACGACGGCCCGAGTGCCTTTTGTTCTGGGTTGCGTTATCTGTACCTGCAGGTTAGCTTTTGAACAGGTTTGGTAGACAACGGTTTACACCGTCATGCTGCCGAAATTTACATAGACAAATCACGTAAAACATACATTTTTATACACATAAGGCCTTTAATTAGTGCAAAATGAGACTCGAAGGGATGTGAAAATGCAAAAATTTTGTCGGAAATGACCGTGGAAATGACCGTCACCGTGGAAATGACCGTGCGGTAGGGAGGGTTACCCCCGAAAAAAAAGAAAAAAGGAAATCTATAAGTTAGAAATTAGGATTAAAATATTAAGAAAAGGAAATGACTAAAAAAAAAAAAAAAAATGAAAAAATCAAATATAAAAGTGTGAGAAAAATGGCGGAAAATGTCGATATCGCCTCGAAATGCGCGCTTGCGGATCAAGGAAACCTGAAGCATGGTAAATTACTCGGGTTTACCAAAATAAAATCCCGTAGGAATAGGAAATTATTCGCTTATAGAATTAGGAAAGATCCAAACGCGGAAATCACAGAGATAAGGTTTGGGGAAGAGGCGCAAAGATGAGTCGCGTCCCTTTGAAGAGGCGCAAGCAGTGCCGCGCTGTTCCCCTGCAGTGCGGTTACGACGGATTTTTGGAAACAAAGAATAGTATAAATAGAAGCGTCGACGAAGCTTTAAATCATATAATTCTTCCGTCTCCTCTTCGTCGATTTACACATAAAAATTCCCAATAAATTTTCAAGGGAAAATTATCATCATGAATACCCTAGAGATTCGCTTGAAGGAATGGACTAATGAGTTTTCGAATATTGAGAAACATGACATGGGTGCTTATAACCTTGGATCTTTGCTGAGTTTGAAACTCATTAAGGTTGTAAAACCGTTCTTGGACGCTTGCCTTGATTATTGGGACCCGAATTACCATGTTTTTGCGTTCCCGTGGAGGTGACATTTGTCCTTTTCCTGAGGAGATTGTCGCTATTGGCGGGTGGGACCCCGAATATTTACCTGCCATCCCTTCTACTGCTCAGGGGTATAAGGGCAAGTTTAGAGATTTGCTTGGACTTACTAGACTTGAGGTAGATCGCCTTGTTACTCCAAAGGGCGTGAGGATGCTAGACTTTATAGATCGATTTATCAACAGGGCCGACCCTACTGTCTCTTATGTTGCTAGGAGGAGAGCATTTGGCTTCTGTTTGCTTCATGTTTATGTCTTTCAGGGACATGTTGACGAAGATTTGAGAGGTGATCCTCGTCTATTGAGCCTTATTGAGCAAATGGAGCTGCGCAGGAGCCCAGCTTGTTTATGTTTGGGGGAGATCATCTTGGGCTTGGATAATAGGAAATCCAACCGCGATCTTCCATTTTTGGGGAGTCCCGTTATCCTACAGGTAAAAGACACCCTTCTTTGTTTCTTTTTTTTTTTTTTTTTTTTTTTTTTTTTTTTTTTTTTTTTTTTTTTTTTTTTTTTTTTTTTTTTTTTGTGGGTGTCTGATACCTGTTTTTGGTAGGTTTGGCTCATGGAACGGCTCCGGTTGCTCGAGCCCCCGCCTCATGCACTTTCCTATCATGCCCGTATGATTTCGATGAGGACACGGCCAGACATGGTGGACTTCACCCGGCCTGCGATTATTGGAAGAACAAGTCAAGAATGATGATGGCCCGCTGATCAGATGGGTCGTTCCGTGGTGGCACCTCAAGTCTGTCACTGGAGTGTCTTCTTTGGATCCTACTAGGTCCGTCCGCATTCCTGGATTGGAGTTTATGGTGTGCATCTTTCCTGAGAGATTGATGAGGCAAGTCGGGTTGAAGCAGATGATCCCTAGGCTTGACACCGTTCCGCAGACTGCTATGGCGCTTACTACAGAGAGCCGAAGAGAGTGGGCTATGAAGTGGGCCCAAAGAAACATGTGGTTCTTGAACTTCTCCTCCAATGCCTTGTGGGTGTCGGACTCTTATCTGATGTGGAGGAAGGCTTCAACTTCGGAAGAGCGCGAAAGACTGAGGAAACGCGAGCCCGTTGACTACAAGGTGCGCGAGGGAGAGAAAGAGAAGGAGAAGCATCCGATCAAGGAGAAGAAGAAGCCGGGTTTCAAGTCATTCATCCTTCGAAGAAATCGAAGACTACTCCTGTCGCAGAGATGGTGGTTGGCAAGAATGGAAAAGTCAGGCCTCGAGAAAGACCGTTGGTGATTAGGTCTGAAGTGGTGCAAGAGCGCCCGGCTCGAGGTCGTGACAAGAAATATGACAAGAACGACAAGGGCAAAGGAAAGATGGAGGAATAGCCCAAGTCTTATTTATTATTTGATTATTATTATTATTATTGTTGTAATAAAAGGGAGGGATTTTTAGAATCCTAGCCTATTCTATTTTTTATATTATGTAACGTATTATTATTATTAGAAATTGAATCAAATAAAAGAGGTTAAGTGGTTACGAAACCGTTGTGATTTTCCTTAATTATTCTTATCGAATTTCAAATGCAATGCAAATGTCCTTCTATTTACATTTTAAATATAATGGTGGGTTGAATCCTGTGAAGGATTGCCTACGTATTCACTTTAAGAAAGCGAAATCAAACCCTTGCGCGTAGTTCAAGTAAATGTAAAAGAATAATTGTTCGAAGCAAGAGCTTGTTAATGAACATGGAAAATAGGCCTGAGCCTTTGCTTACTCGGGAGGTGCGAATTTAGTTTGTTTGATGATATGAGGATGACAAGTTTGCCAAGATGCACGAGCATAGTGACATTCAAATGGGCCAGGGGCCGTTTATTTAGTGCCACAAGAGCGACACGTAGGTTTACGCGAGGCGCGTTTTTGTCCCTATTCTAGGCATAGTATCGTTTCAATTGGTCGAGATTTGTGGGGTTTGAGAACTCATTCCCATCTAGGTCTCGTGATTCTAACCGCACCCCCGGAGTATTGATTTGACTAGATATGGTCCGGCCCATTAGGTTTGAATTTTCCCCTTGGGTCGACAAAAAAGAGCTCGACCGATTTGAGAACTAAATCTCCTTCTTTGATGTTTCTTGGCCTAACCCTTTTGTTGAAAGCTCGTTTGATACGTGCTTGATATGTTTGGACATTATGTAAGGCACGAAGCCTACGTTCATCCAGGAGGATGAGTTCTTCGTATCTATCCCTCTTCCAATCGGCCTCTGGGATTTGACTCTCTAGTAGGATGCGCAGGGATGGTATTTCTAGCTCGACTGGTTGTACGGCTTCCATGCCGTAAGTCAAATAGAAAGGAGTAGCCCCAGTGGGCGTCCTGACGGATGTTCGATACCCCCACAAAGCGAAGGGTATTTTGCTTGGCCAATCTCTATAGTTGTCAGTCATTTTCTTGAGGATTGTGACAACATTTTTGTTAGCCGCTTCTACCGCGCCGTTAGTCTGTGGTCTATAGGGCGAAGAGTGGTGATGCTTGATTTTGTATTTGGCTGGCAATTGTTCGGTTTCGGCCTGGAAGTGGGACCCATTATCACTGATGATCTCATGTGGGCAACCATATCGACAGATGATGTTATTTTGGATGAATTTGGCTACATTTTTGGCTGTAAGAGCGGTGTAGGAAGCCGCTTCTACCCACTTGGTGAAGTAGTCAATTGCTACTAGAATGAAACAAAGTGACCTCCCCGTTCTCGCTGGGGTTATTTTCCCAATTATGTCAATTCCCCATGCGGAGAATGGCCAAGGAGATGTCATCGTATAGAGTAACGAAGGAGGGACATGTTGTACATTCCCGAAGATTTGGCAATTGTGGCAATGTCTCACATATTTGATGCAATCGGATTCCATTGTGGTCCAATAGTACCCCAGACGTGTGATTTTCTTTGCCATCATAGGTCCACTCATGTGAGGACCGCATTCTCCGTCGTGGACTTCTTCCATCACCTTTCGTGCCTGTGAATGATCAAGGCAACGTAGGATTACACCAAGAGGTGTTCTTTTGTATAATTCTCCTTGCATGAGAACGTATTGTGAAGACAATAGGCGTATAGCTCGTTGTCCCCTCTTATCCATATCTGGTGGATAGGTACCATTAAGCTTGAAGTTCAAGATTGCTTGGAACCAGGGCTCCTGTGCGATTTCTTCTTCATTGGTAATTTGATGGACATAAGCCGGCTCCGACCGTCGTTCGATACACAAAGGCATTTCCATCATGTAATCCGGCATGTTTATCAAAGATGCAAGTTTCGCAAGAGCGTCTGCAAATTGATTTTCCTCTCGAGGTAGGTGTAAGTAGGTTACGTGATCAAAGAATTGAGCGACTTGGTCTATCCTAGCCTGATAGGGTGCTAGGCTTTCACTTCGGATTTTCCAGGATCCCGTAACTTGGTTGATGATTAGTGACGAATCTCCATGCACTCGGAGGTTTTTGATGCCTAAGCTTACTGCCGCTTGTAGTCCAATTAGACAAGCCTCATACTCTGCGGCGTTGTTTGTCACCTCGAAGTCAAGTTTGACAAAGAATCGGTGTATGCTCACCTTCGGAGAGAAATGAGCAACACTCCTATTCCAAATCCTCTTAGGTTTGATGCTCCATCAAAGTATAGGTCCCAGGAGTCTACATCTGTTTGAAGTATATCCTCGTCGGGAAACGACCAAGTATCTATGGTTTGTGCGTCGTCGATGGGATTTTCTGCGAAGAATTCGGCGACGGCGCGACCCTTTATTACTTTCAGTGGTACATATTTGAGGTCAAATTCCGAGAGCATCATGGTCCATCTTGCCAGGCGTCCGTTGAGGACGGGTTTCTCGAAGAGGTATTTGACTGGATCCATTTTGGAGAATATCTTAACGGAGTAGCTAAGCATGTAGTGACGTAGCTTCTTTGTTGCCCACACAAGAGCGAGGCATGTCTTTTCGAGTTGTGAGTATTTGCACTCGTATTCTAAGAACTTCTTACTTAGATAGTAAATAGCTCTTTCTTCACTTCCTACGGTTTGAGCTAGCATTGCGCCCATGGCGGTTTCGGTTACCGTGAGATACAAACCAAGAGGTTGATCTTGTTGTGGTGGCATGAGCACTGGTGGTTTAGCCAATATCTCCTTGATTCGGTCGAATGCCTTTTGACAATCATCATCCCACATTGTGTGTTCTGTTTTCTTGAGTTTCTTGAAGATAGGCTCGCAAATCATCGTAAGTTTCGATATGAATCGACTTATGTATTGAACTTTTCCCAGGAATCCTCTGACTTCTTTTTCTGTTTGAGGTTGTGGCATTTTAATCAGAGCTTTGATTTTGGAAGGATCTATCTCTATACCTCGTTGGCTAACGACGTATCCTAGGAGTTTACCAGATGTTACCCCAAATGTGCATTTCTGAGGGTTGAGTCTCATGTTGTACTTCCGTAGCCTTGCGAAGAACTTGCGAAGGTTCGCAATATGTCCCCCTCGCTCCTTGGACTTGACGATCATATCATCTACATATACCTCAACTTCTTTGTGCATCATGTCGTGTAAGAGTGTAGTTGCGGTGCGTTGGTATGTAGCTCCGGCGTTGATCAATCCGAACGGCATTACTGTGTAGCAATAGGTTCCCCATTGGGTGACGAACGCGGTCTTATGCATATCTTCCATGGCCATCTTGATTTGGTTATAACCCGCATACCCATCCATGAAGGATAGTAATGCGTGGTCTGCAGTATTGTCCACCAATATGTCGATGTGAGGCAGAGGGAAGTCATCTTTTGGACTTGCTTTGTTCAAATCCCTAAAGTCAACACAAACTCGGATTCTCCCATCCTTTTTGGGTACGGGTACTATGTTAGCTACCCAAATCAATACTCGAAACTTTGATGAACCCGGCTTTGAATTGCTTATCCACTTCTTCCTTAATCTTTAGAGCCCATTCTGTTCTCATTCGTCGGAGCTTCTGTTTCACAAAGCTTGAAACCTGGCTTAATCGGAATTCTATGTTCGGCAATATCCCTGTCGATCCCCGGCATGTCTTTGTAGGACCAAGCGAAGACGTCTTTGAATTCATTTAGGAGGTCTATGAGGTCGGCCCGTTCGGTAGAGCTCAAGGTAGTCCCTATCCTAAGTTCTTTGGGTTCTAGTTCAGTTCCTACATTGATGGGTTCGGTGTCCTCACCATTACGGTCCCCCTTCCCTTTCCCCGTAATATTTCTTTGGCTACGTAGGGAGGTATTTCGGTCAAGTCTGGGTCTTGGTCATCCTCAGTATCATCATAAACAGAATTGCACTCAAGATAACGCAAAGAGTAAGCAGAACCTGATTTATTCATATTAAAATTTGAGTAAAGTTGAAACAAAGAAGCCAACTGATCCATGGTCATGGCGGTAAAGGAACATGGAATGGGGCATTTCCCGAACTACCGTGACTACTTGATGCTAGGCTAGGAGAAACGAAGGGAGTGGGGATGACAACAGGAGTAGACTCTCTAATGACTTCTCTAGACTCCGACTCGACTCCGACTCCGACTCGAACTCGTCGTCTTCTCGGTTCTCCTTTGAACATCTCTCCTTCTCCAAGAGTGAGCTTGAAGAGTCTTCCTCGATTGTTGGTCCATTTGATGGATTTCCTCCATCCTTTCTCGCTTTTTGTGTCGATTTCCGTGATCAACGCGGTGGGGTTGAAGCGATCGTCCCGAAGTATCATAGTAATGATCTCATCTGCGCGCGCCCTAATGAATCGGTCCTCTCCAAACAATAGGCTAACGGCTTGTTCGTCAAAGCAAGGTGCTTGACGGGTTTTGACGGTAGGAACCGTTTCGGGAGGGATGAAGTAGCAATCGTGAAAGATCTCGATTCCGGCTAACTTCCTCTCAAGGTAATGCCAAGGTTCGGGAAACCCGTGAAAGAGTTCTGAACTTCCTTCTTGAACGAAGTATCCATTTAAGGTGGGGAGATATGGCCTCATTTGGACTCCTACATACTTGCGATTTTGGACTTGGGCAAGCATTTCGAGAACTTCTTCTATTGTGGGTTTGTACCCTAGTCCAAGTGGTATTCTCGATGAGTTGCCTTTCTTGTATGGCGCGAAGGTGTTCTTCCGAATCGGGTTCAAAGGCATTCCAGGGAAGTATCCCTGATTTTTGAGCATGTGGTTGACCACCAAGTTAGAGTAGGGATTATAGTATAAAGGTGCCAACTCACTTTCTATGACATTTACACTTTGGAAGCCCCCAAGTTCATATATGGGATCCGTAAGGACTTGATTGTTTGATTGCTTCTCAATTATTGCCTTGATGGGCGACGAAGTGATCGTCACAACTTTGCCATTGAGTGGGATCTTGATCTTTTGGTGAAGGGTGGACGTTACTGCTTTGGAAGCATGAATCCAAGGCCTTCCCAGAAGTATGTTGAATGAAGCTTCGATGTCCACTATTTGGAAGTTGACTTTTCGCTCGATTGGTCCCGTGGCTATGGTTAGGCTAGTAAGTCCAACCACTTTTCGTCGTGTACCGTCGTATGCACGTACACCTTGATTGGTGGGAGTCCAATCCGACTCTTTCATGCCTAATTTGTATGCCGTTTTGAGGGGTATGACGTTGACCGCGGAGCCATCATCTACCAAGGTCATTGGCACATTCTTCTTTAGACAAATGACGGTGATGTATAAAGCGAGGTTGTGACTAGCGCCAAAAGGTGGCAAGTCTTCATCTGAGAAAGTAATAGGATTACTTAACCTCGGTGATTCTTGGAAGACCAAGTTGACTACATCTTCGGGAGTAGAGTTATGCGCTACATTCGCTTTGGCCAACGCTTGCAGTAAAGCTTGGCGATGCGGGAATGAGCTTGCCACTAGTTGCCAGACTGAAAGATCAGCCTTGGTTTTCTGTAATTGCTTGAGCAAATGATCAGTGGGGTCGTCTTCGTTGTCATTTGGAGTGATGACATTGGTTGGACCGTTTTGAGTGGTGCTTTGGTATGGACGACCCGAGCGAGTTAGGTGATCCACATCTTGGTCTTCGCCATTTTGGACTATTTCTTTGACTAAGGAGTTTTCAATGAGATACTCGTCCTCGTCGTCATCGGCCCAAACCCCATTGATTGCAGCTAGTTCCTTCATCCTCATGATGTCATTTTCTAGTTGTATGATTTGATTAACTAGCTTGTCGACCACGGCGACTACTTCTTGCATGGTGGCGTTTTGAGAGAAGGTCAATGGTACGCGTTCTTTAGGCGTTGCCTTAGGATCACGTAAGTTTGTTACCATATTCTCTAGTTCCCACACTTGTCTATCTACACTCCTTGCCCATGCGATGAAGTCGGAAATGGTAGGGGAGATGGTAGAGTAGAGTCTTTCTTTCTCAATTGCACGAATTTCATTTTCGGTGGGAGAAATGAGATGTGAGCAATCTAAGGTAGATTCGTCACTTGTAATCACTAGAACTCCAAGAGGATTCTGAGTGTTGTTGGGTTTACCTCCTGGTGGAATTGGAAGTCGGCCGTCTTCAATCATATCCTGAAGCACGTGTTTCAACTTGTAGCATTTTTCCGTATCGTGCCCCTTGCCCCTATGGTATTCACGGTAGGGGAATTTTCGTCCCAAAATTTGGACTTCCTTTCGGGTTCGGGAGTAGGCCCAATGGGTTGGAGTTTACCTTGCTTCATTAGTCTTTTTAGAGCGTTGGAGTATGTATCTCCAAGGTTTGTGAACTTCCTTGGTGGGCTAGTTTTCTTGGATGGCTCGAGAAGGTTAACTTCGTCGGTCTTGCTAGTAGAGCCGTATGAACGACTTGTGGACCCTTGGTATCCTCGACCTACCGTTTTGGACAAGAGTCCTTTACGGATGTCGTCTTCAATTCGTGTCCCTAGTACAGTTAAGTCTTTGAAGGTTTTGATGTTTTGATATCTCAAATGGTTGGCATATATGGGCTTGAGATTGTCCACGAACTTTTCCACAAGAGTGGCCTCATCCGGGCATTCAACTAGTTGGGTACTAGTCTTCCTCCACCTACTTAGGAAGTCGGTGAATCCTTCTTTGTCATTTTGGGTAAGAACCTCTTGAGTACGCATGTTGACTTGGATCTCGGCATTATCCGCGTATTGTTTCGAGAACTCGATGGCGGCGTCCTCCCAAGTAGCGACCTTTTTGTGATCTAAAGTGTAGAACCATTGCTTTGGGATGGTGTCGAGAGATGAAGGAAAGATCCTTAAGAACATCTCAGGTTTGATGCCTTTGATAGACATGTAGTCCTTGAATGCGCGGATGTGGTTCAAAGGATTCTCTTGTCCTTTAAACTTAGGGATATCCGTCATGCTAAAGTTAGTGGGCAATTTGGAATTGACGGCTTCATACTTACGATTGTTCTCCTCAGAAATGTCATTCCCCTTAAGGTACATCAATTGCTCCTCTAGGTATTGGAGTCTTTTCTCACCGCGTGCGGTCGTCCCTTGGAAAGGGTTCTCATCTTTAGACTCATCATCAGAAAATTGTAGTACTTCTTTTTCAGGAGAAGGTAACTTTCCCTCTACATCAAAGATGCGGCCTTTGATAAGTTCGAGGCGGTCATAGGTTTGTTCTTGAGTGATTTGCATTTGGGCTATCGCGGCTAGGATTCGATCACTATTTTCTTGAAGTTGCTGGAGGTTTGTTTCATCACTTGACCCAGGCATCTTGGAAACTGGATAAGAGATCGACGACGAATCAAAACACGATCGACCATTCTATCACACTTGCTAAAAGAGGAAAAGTTTTGACTCGTGAAGTGGGTGTGTGCCACTTGTGTTGAGTGATTTTTTGAAAAAAGACAAGGTCTTTGAAAATGTGTGTCCTAGCCAACTGTAGTGTAGTTGTAGGAGTGAACTCGAGGTGAGGTTTGAAATGGGCTTGTGGCCCGAATTTTGACGCGACAAACGGACAGAGTTTTGACCGGATTTTGTGCTAATTAAAGGCCCCTTTTTTCGAAATTCTTGATTGAAATTGGGTTTTGATTTTTTTTTTTTTTGAAAATTCGTCATGATTTGTTTTGAAATGGTGATCACGTAAGGTTTACACATTTATACAAGCATTATAACGGGATGCTGAGTGCATTTAGAAGGGTTTTGGTTTAAAGGGTGGGTTGCCATACCGAACCATCAAACCCGAAGTCTGTGGAGAGGCTCGTGCCAAACAAGAGTAAGGCCGATTCCTAGTCCATTTCCTCAAGTAGTGAAGGCCCTTGATACAAACAAGAGTAAGCATCATGGTATGGATGACGTCAATCGCTATCCATCCTTAGGTCCAAATAAGAATTAGGACCGTTTAGACGGGACGATTGGTCGAATGGGTTGGGTTGGGCCTAGGAAGGCCGAATTAAACGGTCTAGGAAGACCGAGTTATGAAAACCGACAATTGTCTTGTACAAACTTATTCCCTAACCTTGTTCAAGTTTCACCCTAGCTACACGTAAGTGTATATCCCCAGTGGAGTCGCCAAACTGTGGACAGCGGGCCGCCCACGGGGGCGCTTGGTTGAGAAACGAGGGACAAGCGTTTGCATTTTGTATGGAGTCGCCACCAATTTTTATGGGAAATTGGAACCGTTCGAATACCTCGTGTCATGTCAAGACACAAAGTAGTGACATGAACACTAAGCAATCGTTACCCTTAGCATTCTATGTCTAGAATGACTCTCGTGGATGCCAATGAACACGGGTGCTCACGGAGATCTGGAGTAAGGGGTGAGGGTACGTATTAGGAAGCTCTTTTGATCGAACACCTAATCCCGCCCGCCTCGATAGCGGCCTCTACTAATGATTAGGGAAGTTATTTGTACTTGATATATCGTCGGCTATATGCATGCAATGCAACATCCAAGTTTTAATCCTAACATGTGAGAATTAACTAAGTCGGTGAACAATTAGTTTATCATGCAATTTGGTCGAAGTAGGATTTAATGTTGAATTACATGTGAAAACATACAAACAATGAAAGAAATAATTATAATATACAATAATGAAAATTACATTAATTACAATGGAATAGGCGATTTATGTCGAAAATACCTTTAAAACGGATGGTTTGAGAAAAAGGGAATAAAAGAAATAAAAGAAATTAAAAGAAATTAATTAACGAATTGAAATTAGCGATATTACGAATATTAGTTGAATTAATACGTAAACTAATTAAACTACGTCAAGGCAGAAAGGAGTTCGTGACGAAATCACCCGAACAGCGCAAAGAGTAATCGCGCCCTTTGGAAGAGGCGCAGCGATTCTTGCGCGCGTCTTTTCAAGGGTGAGTTCTGGCTGTGAAGCCGGAACTGCAAACCGTTAATGTTAATTGGTGATTTTAATGGTTGATTAAATTATTTGCTCGGATGAAAGTAATTAATGGATTAATTACATGCAATTAAAGTCATAAAAACAGTAAAACATGGATGAGACGGAAACAAACGGATTAATTATGTGAAGGGTCGATGTTAATGAATGATTAATTAGTGACATCGGTGAATGGAACAAACTAAACAATTAATTAGACTAAACATGACGAATGATGACGAATATGGATGCAAATATATCAATGACGAACCTCAGAAACCCAATATGAACAGATTGAACTTCTAAAATTCGGGTTTGAATATTAATGACGAAAACCCGTAAATATTGATTATTTAGGATTTGAGTCGGATTTATGATGAATTAAACATGTTAATGATGATAAATTATAATACATATGAAATATTAATGTCGACAATTATACGAACGAATTAAAGAACAAACAAAAGAAAACAAAACAAAAGACGAATTACAGAGGACGAGGAAGAAGAAAAGAAGCAGGAACTGCGGCAGCCTCACAAAGAGGCGCAGCAGGTGCTGCGCTCCTTTGAAGAGGCGCAGCAGTTGCTGCGTCTTTTCTCGACGTCTGTCTACTGGAAATCCGCAAAAAAGGTTTTAAAGACGGTTTTAGAAATCGGTTTTGAGGAGGTACTTTCGACGTGAATCTTACAATGAATACGATAAAATAAATAAAATAAGGATGATTACACCCTCAGACTTACATGTTGACGGAACGAGATGAACTAAGAAAATCGATTAATGATGCTCGACGCGAACGTAAGGAAAGAATGCCCTCTAAAGAGGAAAACGATTTAACAAGTTGATTAATTAGATTGATTGAGTGTAGTGGTCAAATTGGTCGGTCATGCAACGGAGAGGCTGGTACCCGGAAAGATCCGAGCTTACGTGGTCGAAGGTTCAAGCACGTAGGCGCCAATTAGTAAGAACGAAGTCTAGAATGCAAAGGGAGAAGAGAAGGGCGGACACTCGCGTGAGAAATATGAGGAACGAAAGCTCATATTTATACTAATCACGCGGAGGTTTAGGGTTTCGGAGACTCTTTGGAAGTGAATCTCGGAAAGATATGAAAAAGATACGTAAATCATGCAAAGAAGGGCCTGGGAAGAGGCGCAGCAGCCACTGCGTCTCTTGGAAGAGGCGCAGCACCTGCTGCGTCTGTTCCCAGGAGGTTTCCTCCTGTTTAAGAAAGATTTCCGTGTTTAAGTTATGGTAGGACGGATTTGATTCGATTATCTTTTGAATATTACGGGATATTATTTGCCAAAAGATAAAATTGAGAAATATGGAATAGAATTATCCGGAACATTCCAGAACATTCTGACTCGGGATTTAACAAAATATCGAAAAATGGAGACGGTTTTTGACCCGGACTCGAATGCACTCTAATTATCACAAAACGACCGTATCAGGACGTAGATGACAACTAAGAGGTTGACATTAATATTTGAGCAATCACTTGACGATAATCTTACGAACTGTCACAAATCGTTCCGCGAACCAAACATGCGGCCCAATCATCACCGGGTGGTTTGCGAGGGGTGCAGAAACGAGGTGTCTACACAACATAGTTATCATAAACAATCTTTATTAGAATATGATTGATATTAACGACTCGAGAATGTAGATATGCCAAATGTTGTGCTACATCAAACAGTTTTCTCTATATCACGCCCATACAATTGCAAGAATCGCTTTAACATTTTATGACAATATAATAACGAACATATTCAATAAGGAATAACAACACTGTTTATTATCATGTTATAGGTTTAAGTTCAACTGAAATAATTTAATGCAATGAAAGTAATAAGTATAACTATAGGCACACAACTCACATGAAAGACATTAGAACTCGGATGACATCTTACATGTGTGAACATTTAGACATAATCATTACTACCATCCATGTGTAAACATTTAAACATAATTATTATAAACATTCATGCGAGTATATTAGAACAATCAAATTATCATTTAACGCCATCAACTTTACCAAGATATGACAATGTAGTTTTATATTTATATATATCCGACCACTATGCAAATATGATGAACACACCAGAGATATTACGATATGCCAAACATATATAAAATATGCAAACAACTGGACTCGTATCAAATATTTCACCCTCAATTAAGAATTAAATGAAGTTATCCAATTTCACTCATACTATCATGCCAACAATGTTATCAACTAAACTTTAATTTTATCACTTGTTAAGATACATAACTACTGAACATGCGTGCTACTATCATCATATAAATACATTATAAGGTCACGTTAACAAGGCTTATGAAATAACCAAACAATTGTATGAAAACTCAACATAGAACACACATTTTACAAGTCGTGATTCACGTTGTAACTTCCAAAGACCACGAACAAATAACCGTTCGATTAAAACTTGATTCATATTACTTTTATAAAAACACGGAGGGTTAAAAACACACGGGAAAAAGAATTAAGTCTAAAGCACAAGAATTCCATTTTTAAAGAATTTTACAACTCAGTTGGTCCAAACAAGTATGTGACAGCAATCGGTCTGAAGCTTGAGTCAGTTTGCAAAACTTACCATTTAATATAGAGACATCAAGAACTTTCGTGGCTTATCAATTTGAAAATGTATGCGAATCTTCTGATCGATGGAGTTGGAATTATGCAAAAATTATTAACACAATTTAAATGAGGATTTTTACAAAATCGTTTGTCAAAACATCACTGCACAGGAATTCCCTGACCACAGCCCACTAAAATATTTATCACTCCTAACCCGTATATCATATAAGCATGAAACCAACGCCAAATTAACACTAACTCACGAGGCTATCTCTCATAAAATTTTCATCGATAGGTAATAAACAGAAAAGAAATGGCAGTAAGGTCAATTAAAGAGTAACATCAACAAAACGAGTTTCAGCACTAAGTCTTTCATTTTCTATGTCCCAAACTCTTACAACCATACTATCGATACTAACCCATTCTAACTGAAATCTCACATTGTGTACTTCGTAACATCTACCCCATAGAATCCCTTCGCATCTCGATCTATTCCTTACATCTAAATCACGATTGCTATTACTATAAACATGCAATTCAATAGTGTTTCTAATTACTATCACAATACTATACTAGCATGGCTTCGGGATCACATAACCGCATATTACTAGACATAGTAGTACTATCAACACATCATTCAACATCTATCCAGATAATTATCATCAATTCGCAATTATTTTCACGCTCACGATTACCACAATCCAACACTTCATTGATTATTAAACTGAACACGAAAATTTATTCTCATCTCCACGACATCATATGATCACGTCATCATTCATACAAAACACTTACCGTAACGTTGTCCTGCAGAATGGTTAGAATATATGGGTTTCAAGGTATACATCAACTCGATTATATCCAAGGTTTTCCTTCTAACTACCCCATTCACTCAATTTCTCTCGGGTTACCTGGTTCAAAACTGAGAGGGCAAAAGAGTACGTATTAAGGGCGCCTTCTTAACCGCACTAAGAGCTCCTATCAGTTCCTACCCAGGGGTTCGTTTTGTTTAGACACATCCAATGTTCATTAGGCTCATTGGTTTAGGCCTGAGGATCGTTCGCTCTGATACCACTTTATAACACCCCGGTTTATGAAGGAGCCTTCGCCAAGACATTCCCTAATAAACCGGACTGTTACCATCTCGGTTTCCCGAGGTAGTGAATAACAAATTAAACTCCAAGGCAATTTATATAATTATTTTTAACTTAATTATTACAAAACCTCTTTTACGTCAAATTACAAAGAACTAACATAAATAAAAGTGAAAGTCTTCTAGATGATGATCTAGCTACTAAGTCTTCTGATCCAGTGTCTCACGCCCACCAAGCTCCCGTTCTATCTCTCAAACCTGTCAAGTCTGCTCGCCAATATTTAGGTCATCACAGGTGTTCACGAATACACAGGGTCAACCACGAGGTTGAGTAGGGAAAACAATTAAACAACAAAATATGATATGCATGATCCTCCGTCACCTCCATCTCCATCTCAACTCATATCTCGTATCTCATTTCTCATAACTCATAACCCGAACGCCCACCCATACCGATCCCCTTAGACTATATATATCGACCGTAGCCGATCTCGCCGACTCGCACTGAGGACACCAGGGCAAGTCTGCGAGAACCCGCCCGGGCCTTAACACAACATCATCATCACCACACCACATCACCACAACATCCTCCATCTCCAATGCATATGAATGCTCAAAAGAAATTAATGCAACACAATATATATATAAACCACCAACGATAAATCATAAAATCATGCCGGTTACCCGATGTTGTGATATCATACTCAATACGATCAATTCAGTCAATCACCTTCCCGTATATGAATCATAACATAAATCAACAACCGTGAATCAAGTCAACACAATTCAACAACAACGATAATAAGTCAAGTGTATTTCCCTACCTCAAAGTGCAACAATTCCAATTAAGCAGTTTAAGCAGTCCAGAAAATAAAGCAATGAATTTGATTATCGATCCTTCACGAATCCGTCACCTAAAACAATTATAATATTTATAATTACTAATTACTAAACATAGAAATCTCCCAAAGTAGAAGCTACTAAAAATAGATAGGTTACCCAATATAGAGAGTTCCTAAAATAGAAGTTTTCCCGAAATACAATCCCGACACCAAACTTATGCCCAACTGATAACTAAAATAACCCGGTTAGTATTTGACCCAACTTCCCAAAATAGAAAGTTACTAAAGTAGAATTTCTTAAAATGGAAACTTTCCCGATATAGTAACTTTTCTCTTTTAACAAACCCGACTCAAAATCCGTCTCTAATTATTTTAAAAGACTCGGGAATTTAAATTAAATAAATTATTTAAATGACTCGGGAATTGCATTTAATAACTAATATGATAAATAAAATATTAAACGAATTAAACGATTTAAGAAAACTCGAATCAAACATAAAACAACTCGAAAAACCCGAATCCACAACCCGTGACATCTCACTCGCCCAAACCCTCACGCGCCGCCTGAACCACCGTGACAACCACCAGCCGTGTTCCCCACTTCGACCCCACCACCAACAACCCCCACCAGCCTGGTCGACTACCGCCGGCGAGTCGAACCAGGGCTGCCATAAGGCCTGGTTCACCACCGTGCCTCACCAAACACCCTCTGTTCTCTCCTTACCACCACCGCAGCCAACACCTATTACCTGTCAACTCACCACTGTCCTGCTCACCGTCAGCCCACGAACCCAGACGACATGGCGCCATCGTTTCGACCTCCCCCGAGTCCACGGTGGCGCCACCCCAATCCTAACCCTCTAACTCACCTGAAAACCCGTATCTTAAACCCATTTGTTCCCCCCTGTCGCTGCCGCCTCTCCCTGCCAATACCACCACCTAAAACCACCCCAACAACCACCAAGTCACTCGTCTCACACCACACTACTCATATACCCTGTCAACAACCACCATAACCACCTCTATAAGACACGAAACAACAACCAACAACCCGACATCAATGCGAAAAACAGAGGAGGGGGTTGAATGCTTACCTTTCCGCCACCACAACCGCCACCAGGGCCACCCACGGCCGTCGACAATCGTCCCTAGCTCTTCCTTGCTGTGCCGTCAATACCCACGGCCATTCTCTCTCTCTCTCTATGCGTGAAAGGCTGAGATTGGTGTTGAAGAAAAGAGGGAGGCGGGTTGAGGGAGTATGAATTGAGGGAGGCGGGTTGAGGGAGTAGGGTTTGTAGGGTTAGGGTACTATTAGGGTTAGGGTTTAGGGTTAAGGGTTAAATGGGCTGAATATGTTATTGGGCCAGCTCAAATGGGTTAGCTCACATTTCGCATTCCTTATAAACCCGTCTTAATTAACTTACGATAGCTTAACGTAATTATCGACTCACCATTAACCCGACTTAATTAGTAATATAAAATGTATAATAATTAATATATAATAATATCCGTTTAATTGATTATATAAAATACGGGGTATTACAAGGTCGAATTGAACGAAATAAGCAAGGGGTCAAAAGCGAGGAACGAAGTTAGGATTCGTTTTATTAATGCCCTACCTTGAACACGAGGATATGTAAATGAGACGGGGGATACGACCGACCGATGTGGTGTATTTCTTTCCCATCTCAAGTCAACGCGGGTGTTCATGGTGGTACTTTAACTCATACTCGGACTAAACTAGTTTCATAATTAACGATATCAAACGATAAACAATGTAAAACGAAACAATAAAAAACAAACATAAAAAGAATGAAATAAAAGGGAGAAGAGGAGGATTTGATGCACCCTCAACCTACATGTATCGTTGACACCGTCTTGGGTTGTAATCGATCGTAGATTTTATCTCGAGAGGCCGTCGTCGACGAAGGAACAAAGCAACAACACTTTTTTTCGCAAATCTGGACAGCAACTTTCAAACTGCAATTTCTCACTCGTTTCACAGTGAAAATTAGATTTAAAAGATGTTTTGAAAACTAGAAAGAGAGTAGAACAAAGATCTTAAAACAAACCACGCTCGTTCTGAGTTATTGAGCACGAAAAATGAGCACAAACAGAACTGGACAGACAGGAAAAGCCGCGAAAACAGAGTTTATGACACTCTGATTTTCGAGGGGATTCGTGTACTCTCAAGGTCAATTTGGCTCGTGAATCTTTGTCTAAGATGTAGATGGATGTCATGTGGTTAATTAGGAACAAGAAACTCGAATTTTAATGGAGATTTGAGGGTTGAACGAAGGGTTCCAAAGAGGACACACAAACTGATTCTCAGTTTTGTATGTCGGTTTTGTCGAGGGTTTTTGAGAGGCAATTAGGGTTTGTTTCTGGAGTTTAAAGCTTGTAAGTGACGGTAGTATGTATGGAGAACTTCCAGGAATGAATGTATGGCAGAGGGGAGGTATTTATAGGGAGTTAAAGTAGGGTAAAAGAGAGCATCAAGCAGTCGGGCTGCTCTGTTTCGCTGCTGCTGTCCAGCAGCTATTGTGAGCTCGTGTAGGGTTTTGGAGGGGTGTTTCTTTGTGGTTAAGCTAGGGTAATATGAGTAGGATACTAGGGTATGGATTAGGGTTAATGGGCACGGGTTTAAGTGGTGTTTGGAGCGGGTTTGGGGCTGTTTAGCGGACTCGGGTTGAAGGGTGACGGACCGGGGTTGGATGGGTAGAAGCCTAGGTTGGTTAGTGTACTTGAGATTCGTGTCAACTTGTAAAGAAAACGGGCTCAAAAACCGAGCTATAATCGAGCTCCAAAACGTGTGATTAAAACGAGTTTTCAACTTTCAAATTCGATTTTTCAAATCAAATAACACATTAAAATGAATGAGTTTTCAAATCAAAAATATACTTTATTTTCAATAAAATAAATTTAAGAAAATAAATTCAAATTAAAACAATAAAATGAATTCACTTTTTTAAAAAAACCTTTAATTTAAATATCATTTAAATTAAAAAAATACTTCGTCGACAACGCTCATTCTACATCGTAAAACGAGCCCAAATAATGACAATGACAACTAAAGAATACATGTGTCCTATCATCATCGGGTGTTTGTCGGGTTCTCTATAAATTCCAATATCGACAGATACGGGTATCTACAATAATCAATGAATTTTTTCGTATGATTCTTTAAAAAAAAATTCCTTTTTATATTATAAAAAGATTAGAGATAATTTTGTATAGAATGTAAAAGACTAAATGACATAAATATATAAATAAAAGATTATATGTATTATAGTGCACCATACTTATAAAATATGCTAAAATAACTAAATTTTATTTTATGAAATATGTTTAGGCGGGAAAATTTGGAGCTTCGCCTTTTCATTTCGTAAATAGGGGATGCAATAGGGAATGAAATATGTTTACGTTACTCGATACAATTCATTTTATGAAGACTATGAGTAGGCAGAACCAAGAGAACATTTCAAAGAAAGAGAGCGTCTTTCATGGCTCCAGAGGTGGTTATAATTGATTAAAAAGAAGCTTGGAACTGTCAATCGTCACAACGCTTGGGTGGCCGGTCACACTCCTAAGAATGGAAAGTTAGAAACTCCATATGATAAGGCCGTCAAAGAGAAAATTATAAGTTTGAATAAATGTGTCACTCCTACCACTGGTGGTCGGTTATATAATTGTGAGTTTCAATAAAATTTAGTTGCATCATGGTTTTATGTGTATGTAAAAAATCTGTGAGAAGGAGGTACAAGAAGGAAAATGGAAGCTTGAAGGACGCGATGACATTCTTGCTAGGGCAATCGGCAAAGCAGAGTATCCAGGTCGTGTGAGAAGGGGTATCGACGCATGTTGGTATCACTAAGTATTTTGGGAAAAATACTCGAAGGACAATGAGTGGTGATGGTAGGGTATATAAATACTGTATTTTATTCAACATAATATATATATATATATATATATATATATATATATATATATATATATATTGAAATTATACTAATTTAGTCATATTCATTTCTACTACACAGCTACAAACAATGGCCAGGTTGATACTCAGAATGGTGGAAACGGGGGATAAGCCATCTGAAGAAGAGTTGGTTATGGTTCGGCAAGTCATAAAGGAAGCAGGGGAGAAGAAGAAAAAAGCGGGCATGCGAAGTGAGAAAGACATGGCAAAGGATCAAGATGGGGGAGATGAAGAGGAAGCCATGAAGACAGGGGAGAAGGACGTGGAGGTGGGAGTCGAAGACACGTTCTTATCATCTCCAATTCCGGTTTTTAACGAGGTATAAGCTACTACGACTAGTTTATAATTACTGTATATATACTAATTAATTAAATTTATTATTTAAAGTAGTGCATGTATATATACTAATTAATTAAAAAAGTGAAGGTCGTTTGCAAGCCTTGTGTTCTTTACTACCAGACTTCTACAGTGGCATCGAGCAGAACTGTTGTTGCTAGGGGAGTTGAGGTTGAAGGCATTGCCCCCCCCCCCCCTCCGGTGAGGGATGGAGGGAAGTGGAAGTGACCGAGTTATATCTGGAGAAGTATGGTATTCTAATAGTACCATGTAGTGAAAATTGGCTTTTGCAAGATGTCGTGGGTTCTATTGTGCAATGGCCTGAAGAATTTATTACTGTTGACATCTCCGGGGTAGTTATGCTAAAGCGAACGCATTTTATATAATGAACGCCTTTAAATCTATTAGGGTAACCTTATCTAACATATAGTAAGTATTTGGATTTTTACATTTTCAGGAGTTACACGAAACCATTATGGCTGAAATTAGGACTACTACGTCAACACCCAAAGTTACTGATTCGACTGCCTCTCTATCCAAAATTCAAAAGGTAGTGATAATTTGAAAAATAAATTGTGAGTTTTTCCTTTTTTTTGGTTATTTAAATCATATATGACGTCTTGTGTAATGTATATATTTTTTTTCTAAATTGTAGACCGGGGTTGTACGAACACCCAACGTTGGTGTTCCTCTTAAAGCTAAATATCAGATCGATGATTATAAGCAAAAATTGAGTACTCCAGCGTTCGTAGCTTTGCACCAGCTGACTGAAAGGAAGCTAGGTGTCAAGGAAGTACTCATGATTGACATCGAAGAGGATGTTATGGGTTTCGGTTTCATTATTTATATGGATGGGGAATCACTGTGTCAGTTTTTCGACCTTGACGAGTTAGATGCAATGCACATTGGAATTTAGATGAAGTAAGTTTTTTAATTAAAACTTGGCATTTGGTTTTACGAATAGTGATATTTATTTAAATCATCAATGAAAATAACATTCTTCGTTCCATTTGACGTAATAGGTACTTGTGTACACACATGGCTGAGAGGAACTATGTTTCTCATGACTACGGATTCGTGTCATCTGAATTGTTCTCTCATAAGCCCTTTGGATACACATACAAAGGTACAACGAGAAAATTTCTGAACGGTTGATGACGCCCAAAAGCCTATGGTTTACCCCATACAATGAGAATCGGTATGTATAGTAGTTTATTATAATGAATCACGATTCTATTCATTTATTAACACGTTTACATGCATGCAATGTATATCAACTAACAGTTCAATTTTCAATATTTCATAGGAAGCATTGGCTGCTAAGGGCAATCAGTGTGAAAAAAGGCATAGTGTATTGGATTATCTCTTGCGGACATTGTCCCACTGAGAGATTTGTAAAGATGATGACTGAGTAAATTTACAACCTTACATTATAATGTCAATGTTATTGTATGACCTTTGAAGACTAGGATCCTTTTAATGTCCCATCAGTATTACTGAGTCAAATGCTAATTATAATTTCCTATGTATATTTATGAATTAGTGTGTTTCAAACAATTTGAGCATCAAGTCCAATTTTTGTCACGATAAATGTAAGTGTATTCTTAATAATTACTCCTATCATTTAATTTATGTTTATGCGAGAGGTTGATCTAATTTAGCTTATTTGTATGTGATTTATATAATAGTCTCTTGTACAACAACCAGGCAGCAACGACTGCGCCTTTTCTGTTGTCGGTCCATATGGGAGATTATCACCCGAAAGTATATCGACATACCCTCACCGGTTAGTGTGTTTTAATAACTATTTCAAACGTAACTTGGGTTTAATTTTGTGTAATATTTCACTTATTCTGTCTATTTTGATTAAGTATATTTTGATTTGTAGTTCCCACCTACAATCAACAACAAAGACTCAACCTATTCGAAGGAAGATCTCGACGACATGAGAAATAAGTGGGCCACTTATTTGCTTTCATTACCCGAGTGTCAATAGTTCGCTCATTATGAATGTGTGTATATATTCTGTTTATAATATTTTGATACTGGGTTGAATATTTTGATGCTGGATTTTTAGTTTTGGTCGCCCTGTTTATAATATTTTGATGCTGGGCTGAATAGATCAATCTGTGTAGTATTCTGATTTTTCAGGATTGAAATTTTGCAATGCGCAACTGCTGAAATGCTATTTTGCAGTAGCATTTAAACGGAACCTGCTACTGCAAAAATTAGCATTTCAGCAACTGCTGGAACCTGCTAAAACAATTTTTTAAAAAAAATATTTATAAATTCGATCAGTGTTAAAAATAAAACCGTGGTCAATAAATCTATTGAAAACGGTCGCATTTAAATAGAAACCCGTTGATATATTCATCCATAATATAACGGTTTAAAAATCACAAACCGTTGTCGAATTCATGACATTTAAAACGGTTTAATAAGCATAAACCATTGTCATATTTACTATTTTACAACGGTTGTGTTTCAGTAAAACCGTTGTCATAGGTTTCCGTAGAGCATTCAGACTAATACTACCACGGTTTCAGTATTATAGACAACGGTTTTTGAACCGTTCTTAATATTGTGTTACGGTTATCTGAACCCGTTATTTACATTTCATAACGGTTCCGCCTTTTAAACAATCGTGGTCATGAAATAACAACGGTCGATGTAATAACGGTTCCGTATTTTGTATTACAACGGTATATCACCTTATCTAACCGTTGTTGCACCGATTATTTGGCGTAGTGGTTGGTTGTTGAATGGTTAATGTTATTGTTTATTCGTTGAGATATTATTATTCGTATTACATATTGGTATTGTTGTTGTTTTAGTACCCGGACCAGGGGTGGCGGTATATAAAAGGGCGTCTCGGAGTTTGTTATGGCTGTATAAACCGGACCAGAGGTGGCGGTTTATATAAAGGGTGTCTCGGAGTTGCCATTGTTTTTATGGGTGTCTCGGAGGATGTGTGATTGTTGGAATTGTGAACGAAATTGAGCATTTGCATAATTGATCTGTCTTCTTGTTGTCTTATTCTTGTTGGTTAGATATTCCTACTCAACCGTTGGGTTGACCATGTATTCGTTAAACACCTGTGATGAACCAATAATTGGGGAGCAGATTGATTTCAGGTAATTGAGTTGGCTTAGAAGGGGAGCTGAAGGGCGAGAGGCTATGCCATTTATTTAGCTGTCTAGATCACCTAAAATGGACAAAGACTATTTAATAATCGTTTTATTTAGTTCTGCTGCAAGTTGTATTTTAATTAATTACAATTATTTATTTTGGATTATGTAATGAGACCATTTAACATTATTAACTAGTTTTGGAGCCCTTGAAAATCACGGGATCGTTAATAATTGACTGTATTTAAGTGCTTACTTTGTGAATAACTTATATGGAGTAGTCCATCTCTCTCAATCATTTGTTTAATTTTAATTAAAAAAACCACTCACAAATAATTATAAAAAAAAAAGTAAATAAATGAACACGACTGAGGGAGCGGTATTTTAAAACAAAAGTTTAATACACTCCAAATTTTTGATTCAGGATGATAGGCAAACCAAAATGTGAATAGCTTGATTATTTTGAAGCGAGGACACAGTCCGTCAAATTGAACTTTTGGGTACTTGTGGTCTTACGGAACATGAATTTGCGCTCCATTGTCGTCCACTGTTTTCAAAGGATTTAAAAATATGAGTACAAGTTGCTACCAATAAAAAAAACATTAAAAGAAGTCACCCTTCCATATATGAACAAATTGCATTGAAATTTATTTTCTACTCTATATGTAGTTAAAAACCTCCTAATTTCGAAATATATAGCGTGATTACTTTTCATTCATTATCCTTTCTTTCTCTACAAAAATATAACCTTCTTATTACTTCACTTATAGTAAGTACACATACAGATATAGAATTTAAATAAATACTCCCGTCAAAATCCTAAAACTCATACAATATGGATAATTATGCTAGTCTCGTAAAAATATTTCTTATTTGGTATGCAAAATAATTACGCGAAATTCAAAGCACATCCATCTTAGGATCGCATTAACATATACATACCTCCTATAATAACATCATTAATTAAATTATCAATTGAATTAATTGAATTGACACCTCCAATTAAGACTATTAAATATAAATACATGAACAAAAAGAAAAGGAAAAAGGAGACACAAAATTTCAATAAAATAATGTAAATTACAAAGAGAACAAAAAAAAAACTGATTTTGTAAGGACGCGTAATGTTGGTTTGGACAACATGGTATCAAATAAGACAATATAAATTGGTATTTGGATGAGATTTTATAGAAAGAAAATCAACGACTCTCAATTTTCTCGTTTGAGTTGCTAATGATTCTTCAATTGCCTCTTTAATTAATTATTCTTCAATTGTCTCTTTATTATTTGACCATTACTTTGACGGCTTAAAGATTATAGAATATGAATGGTTTTCTTCACCAACAATCATTACAACTTGCCTCTTTATTCCTTGAATGGAGATATTATTTTTATTGTCGTTTGGTGCACTTTAAAGTACTTGGCCCTATGTTTATCTTGCAAAGAAAAGGTCGTGAACTTTTATGTGAGCAACTTTAATAACTATATTATTCCGAATAATTCCAAGGAAATGCTACATATATTTAAAATATCACATTTTGTATTCTAATAATATACTCCGTAGTATATATATAAGATTAGATTTGGGACAAAAAGTAAGAGAGTAAAGTAAGGATCAAAACTTTATAGATGAACTCTAATAATTATTATTATTAGTATAAGATGAGCAAAACTAATTACACATTTCTCGGAATCACGCAATAAATGGAGATTTATGCATCTACGATTCCAAACATTGCTTCTTCATATTCGATCATTCATCAAAAATTATAATCAAAACAATACTATTATACTTTATACGAAATATTATCATTTCCTAATTCATGAGAAAATAAAATATAAACAAATCATTCAAAACAAATATTTATCCAAAAAAAATTGTGAGTTATAGAATAGTATATTTGATGGAAAACAAAAAAAATAATTTAAAATCTTGAAAGTATTGGAATTGGAACAATGATTGGAGAATAAGAATCGGTTTTTAACTAATTACTAATCATGAATAATATTTATTATGCATATTATAATACTATGATAAGATCAAATTGACATATGTGCATCGTACTTTAACAGTTTGGCTAAGCAGTTTGATTTATAACTTGTTTGACAAAATAAAAATAGAACATAAGTGTTACAAATGAGACTAAAGTGTGAGAAAGAGTGAAGGACAATAATGTAACAACATGTCAACAAATTATTAAAGATTTTTGTTACCATTCGATATTTCAAATACACCATGTAGAAAAAAGAAAAATCGACAAAAATGAAAGAGTCATCTAAGCCAAGAAAAAAATCTGTAAGAAGATCCATAGCCATTATTTCCAATCTCGTGCATTGTTATTGATATGTGAGTATATCATCCTCCTATAATATTAATACAAACACAAAAAAAAATAACTAATAAAATTCTAATTAATTCAAAACATAATAAAAAAAAGTGAGACAATTAATTTAGTTCTCTATGTATACTTTACCTACCAATTTTTTGAATAAAGTTAAAAATTCATTCTCCTGAAATATTAATATAAACACACAAAAAAAACTAATAACATTCTAATTAATTCAAAACATAATAAAAAAAGCAAAATAATTAATTTAGTTCTTTAGCTATACCTTACCTACCAATTTTTTGAATAAAGTTGGAAATTCATTCTCCTGCAATATTAATACAAACATAAAAAATAATAACAAATTAATACAAAACATAAGAAAAATAAAAAACGAAACAATTAATTTACTTTTCTATATATACTTTAGGGGCTATTTTTTGAATAAAATTGAAGATTAGGGTGAATATAATAGTTATATATATGAAATTTTTTATTACTAATTCTCTCAAAATTTTATAAATGAAAGGAAAATAAAAAATATGGTACATAAATACGGAGTATATATAGTAATGATAAAAGGTCATTTCATTAAATAAAGGAAATAATGGTTAAATAAATAACAAAAATTATGAGAGGAGATCAATGGT
Organism: Silene latifolia; assembly: GCF_048544455.1. Classification (NCBI taxonomy): domain Eukaryota; kingdom Viridiplantae; phylum Streptophyta; class Magnoliopsida; order Caryophyllales; family Caryophyllaceae; genus Silene; species Silene latifolia. Next base: position 136,784,017 of record NC_133528.1, on the reverse strand, counting down.
TTACAATATTTTTTTTTCTTTATTTTTTGTGTTAATACCTTATATTTTTAAAGTTTTTTAACATATATTTTTTTTTTTTCTTAAATTGATAATCCATGTCATTTTTTTTTTGCCATGTTACATTAAAAGTTACCACGTAACAATTAAACTTGCCATGTCACATTTTTTAGGTTAGCCTTTTAATAAGATTTTATAGATTTAAAGTACTGCGTTTTGTCTTACTTTGTTATTCACTACCTCGGTCAATCCGAGATGGTAACAACTTCATTTGTTTACGTATCGGTGATTCGGGTTCCGTTATGTTAATTGATGTTGTTGTTGGTTTTTTTTTTTTAATTTAATTGGTTTTTATATAAATTTGAAAGAAAAATGTTTAGAGAGAGAAAGTAGTGTTAATGTGCAAGGGGCATTATCGTCTTTTGGAATGAAAACGTCGTCGATAGGTACTAAAACGTCGTCGATGAAATTCTGCAGAACCTTTAAAAGGGAAAATATAGCAAGGTATTCATCTAATTTATACTGGTTTACGTTTTTTGTCTATTAGTTTACATTCAATTTCCGGTTTTAATTATTTCTTCCTCGAGTTTTGGATTTATCCAGAATTTAATTGTATGTATGGTTTAGTGTTTTTCAGTTGTCTTTGTTTGATGAAAAGGGTGAATTTAGGTAATTATGCAACTATTTGCATTGTCAAGGTTATTTTGTTCAAATTTTTTACATGGTTAAGCCGCTATTTCCATATGTATGTGTCTAATGAATAGGGCTCATATAGTCTCGAGATGAAAGTATCTATTTCAAAATTTGTCCCGAGAAAATAGGGTGTTTGAATATATGACTCTGTATTGGATGTATGTATGTATGTACTGGCCTGAAATCCCTTTTGTATAAAAATGTAGAGAATAAACATTTCCAGGGAAACTTATGCATGTCTCATTATGTCTTTTCATATCTGGGTGTTTAAACTTACAATCATTTTACTGGTTTATTCTCTACCTCTTGTCGATTAGTAATTGAATTCCTATACAGAATTAAATTGAACGGAACTGGAAACAAAAATATTAGGTAATTATCAATACATGATACTAACTTTGTTTAGTTTACACATGAATTATATTTGACATTTTTGCAAATTTAATATCTAGCAAAAATTCATTATTTTTATTTGATTATTGTTCTAGGACAACAAATGGATGATGAATTTTAATTAAATTATTTATTTAACTTATCAGTTTATGGAATATGATTTCTAACGAAGATGCATTTTGGATTCTCGAGTTTCATTGGTTGTTTTAGTGATTGTAAAATTGGGAACCGAGCAAGTATTGGTGTAAGCAATAATTATTCTACTTGTATATGTATGACTCCACTCGGAAGTTTGTCTTGATTCTCTTTCGTAAATAACACAAGAAAAATATAAAAGTGGTGTAGATTGAAACTACGGTTAGCTCTGCGATGACAGGCATTGAGGAAAAAAAAAGTTCAGTCTTAACAGTAATTTTTAAACGACTTGTATATGCTTTATAGCCTAATTTAATTTCCCCGCCATCTACTAGGTTGCATATACATTTATGGTACATATTCTGCTGGTTGGTTTGTTCCGGATGTTGCACTTCATAGTTGCTTGCCAGCGTAAATTTCCAATTACTCCTTAACCTTTTAAAGGTACTCTGTGAACTTAATTAGTCCCGTCTTAACGCTACGTCCTCAAATAGCATTGTTCTTTTTTTGGTGCAGCTTTTGCTATTGGCTTTTGCTAGTTCAGAGTTGCAGGAAAAGCTAGAATGCCTCTAAATAATGAATGATGTAAATCGCTGATCCCGAGCTTTATAGATGAACAAATTTCACACATATCACCTATTTGGCGCAACATAATTGTGAGTGGCTACCGATCTAAACCGTAAAACTGGATCTTACAATGTACCAGGAATGCACGGTTTAAGTTGCAGTTGTTTTAAACTCAGTATAATGGAAAAGAGTTGCATTTGGGATTCGTTTTGATTGATGGCAGGAAACCACTCGATCTCTTAAACAGTTAAACCTGAGAGGTTTTGTTTTGATGGGTATTGTGTACATATTTTTAAAAACTCAATATTATAATGCAAATCGTGTGGCATGATTTAGCACTTTTATTATGCATTATTGGCAATGTCGTTTTGCGTTGTACTTCTACACTGTTGTTTGCTTTAATTACAAGTATTCTATTAATTCAAAGCATCTTTATTTTCAAGTAGCATGCGCCTAAGTCGGGCCATACGTTAATTGTTCACAATCAATACATATCTCAATCTCGACTCAATTTCGCTTAGCATTTACCAAATTGGGGCACCGCGCCCGATAGGGATTGGGCACGGTGCAACAACTAGTATATATAAAAACACTACTCCACTAAATAATAAGAAATAATGTTGATAAGATGTATCTACCTTCACACTTATGGTGTTTAGTTGGGAGTTCGAATCCAACCAACAATATAATTTAATTCCAAAAATTCATTTTGGAATAAGAAAATAAAACCTTAAAACAGCAGCTACTGAGGTGTCTGTATTAGGAAGTTATATTATAGCTATTATTATGCGATTGTATTTCCTTATTCACGAGATCTTAGCCTTGATTTACGGGTGATGCTGTTAGCTTTGTATCTTATTTAAGCCACACTTTGGCTACCCTAATACAATCAAGCTTTCCCTAATATTTCCTTAACATGGTATCAGAATTCTCCTGTTTCACAAAAATAACCTAATTTTTTCCTTCCTCCACCACCACGAAAATCATACACTCCGCAGTCATGGCCGGAGACGCTGCCTTCGCTGCCCATCCCACAATCGATCCTCTTAGCCCTTATTACCTTGGTTCACACGATGTTCCGGGTGCAAAAATATCTAATGTTGTTCTTCATCGTGACAACTACGACGCTTGGCAAAAGTCTATGACGTTCTCCCTCAAGTCTCGCCGCAAGTTTGGATTCATCGATGAGACAATTAAGAAACCTATAGACGCGTTCGAACTCGACAATTGGGTGATTGTTAATTGCACCATCATACAATGGATCAGAAATATGATTGATCCAAATTTTCTTGAAAACATATCCTACCCTGATGATGCTTCTGAACTATGGTCGGAAATCAAAGCACAATATGCGGTTATCGACGGTACGATGATTCATGGCCTTAAAACTCAATTAAATAATTGTAAACAAACTAAGGCATGGTTGTGACTACCTATTTCGGCAAATTAAAGTCCCTGTGGGATTCTCTCGCTACACATGAGCCTCCGTTCGCCTGTCGATGCGGTAAATGCGAATGCGGGATCGGACCAAAGGCAATCCAACACCAAGATAATGAAAGGCTGCATCAATTCTTTATGGGACTCGATCCCACCCTATACGGTAATTTCCGCTCCTATCAGTTTCAATTGGATCCTCTGCCTGCCCTTAGTTGTGCTTATAATCTCGTTCTTCAAGAAGAGCCCTTGCGTGATGAGACATTGCCCAATGTCTCTGATGTTGCTATTTTTGCTACCCCGTCTGCCAACACTGATTGGCGCACTCTTCGTGACAAAGAACGGAATGATAAACGTAGTCTATTCTGCTCCTCCTGTGAGACACGTGGTCATGAGGTCACTCGCTGGTTTTTTAAAACATTACGTTTTCCGGAATGGTGGGGCGATAGACCTCGTTCCCTAGCTGAGTATCGGGTTTATCAGGCTCATGCTGGTGCTTCTCATGGTTCTGGTGCATCTGCAGGTGCTGGTGGTTCAGGTGGTACCTCGGCTGGTACGGTTCTGGCAGCACGGCTGGTCTCGCTGCCAAGTCTCCGTAATCAATCCCTTCGACTTGATGGTTTTCGAAAACCAGGAGTCGGGCTTTGAGACGTTCAACAGTGCCATCCGATTTATACTTAATCTTGTACACCCATATCTACACCCAAGAGCCTTTTTGTCCGTTGGTAATTCCGTCAATTCCCAAGTATCGTTACGCTCCAAGGCGTCAATTTCGTGTTTCATGGCATCGCACCAACCAGAGTCTTTAACTGCCTCTTTAAAAGATGGTGGTTCCATTCCGGCGGTCACAACTGCAAGAAATTCTCGTTGTTTGACGGAAAAAGAATTACAATTGACATAATTAGCTAGAGTGTATGGAGTACCTGAAGAGGACGTTGGAGAGCTAGGTGAGCTTCGAGACGGACTATTTAGGATTCAAGCGGGGGCGCGACCATCGACGGTGCACACGGTGTCTGGGCACGAGAATTTTGATCTTTGGCAAAGGCGCTTAGGACATCCGTCAGATAAAGTGGTCAAGACTACTCTCTCTTTTCGCAGTTTATTTTGCAATAAAGACGTAATTTGTGATGCTTGTTTTTTGGCTAAACAACATCGTGACAGTTTTATTTTGAATACTAAGCGTGCTTTGGACTATTTTGATTTAATTCATTGCGATTTATGGGGGCCATATCGTATTGCTTCGTCTTGTGGAGCGAAATATTTTTTAACCATTGTCAATGATTATTTACGGGCAACTTGGGTTTATTTATTACTCGATAAAACTGAGGTGACCGATATGTTTATGAGCTTTATTAACATGGTTCAGACTCAATTTTCCAAAACCATAAAGAGTGTCTAGAGCGATAACGGTACCGAATCCAAAGTGTGGCTTAAATAGGATACAAAGCTAACAGCATCACCCGTAAATCAAGGCTAAGATCTCGTGAATAAGGAAATACAATTGCATAATAATAGCTATAATATAACTTCCTAATACCAGTCTGAGCATTTCCAAATACATTCAGGAAATCGATATTTATGAATTTGTAATTTCCTGTCGCACAAGCGGCCGCTAAGGTGCCTTCCCCCGTGTTTTGACCCCAATATGTGGCGATTCCGGCTCCATTGCAGAGACCGGCTAATAGGGATGTAAGGATGAACAGTGGTAATGCTAAGACATCATGTTTAGTTGTTTCGCATGTTCTTATGTGATGCCTGGTTTATATAATGCAGAAAAAGGTCATTTTAGTCCTAAGTTTTACGGAGTATCAATTATTTGGTTGAATAGTAAACATAATACAAGTATCTAGATGTGACAGGATGATACACACAAATATAGAGAGGGACCCAAAATTGGTGTCATAATCTTAAGCATTGAAGCAGAGAAGTTTGAAGATAATTTTAGAATTATGCTTATATTTCTAATAGAGAAGAATGATGGAACAACTAGTTTTAAATCCGTGCATAATTGTACGGAATTGGATATCCAATAATTTGATGAAATGCATAAATTGGGCATAATTATAATTTAAAATAAGAATCACTATATCCAAGATACCAATTAAAAAATGGACATATTAATTGAATATAGTTATACAACAATAATTCTCCGGTTTTGAAACCAATTAGGGAGTACAACTAATAATAATCATACATATTTCAAATAATATATAATTTCAAAAACATAGATAACAAATATAACAATCAAAGTTATTATGAACTTATATGTTTCTTGGAAGTTATCGAAAAAAAATTACTTAAGAAATCAATATTCTAGGTTACAAATACAACAACAAAATCGTTTGCTTTGAATATAGAAGGGAAATGAAAATAGGCAGATTATATTTTCTAACACTTAAAAATAAGGCGCATACATTAAGAATAGGTCAAGAAATATAATTACCAATCTTCATAAATTCGTCTTAGTATATGACCCAATAATAGGTGATCCAAAATCTATATAAAACCATACTAAAACTAAACTCTATACTCTCAATTTAATTAATGAAAGTAGGAGACATATTAATCACTTAATAAAAGCATGGGAGAGTGTAATTAATTACTTACCAAATACATTAAGAATAGGTCAAGAAATATAATTACCAATCTTCATAAATTCGTCTTAGTATATGACCCAATAATAGGTGATCCAAAATCTATATAAAACCATACTAAAACTAAACTCTATACTCTCAATTTAATTAATGAAAGTAGGAGACATATTAATCACTTAATAAAAGCATGGGAGAGTGTAATTAATTACTTACCAAGTAAGTGGGGAAGTGGGGGACCCCACCTAAATTAAAGTTTTTTCAATTTCTAAAAATCCATGGACCAATTAGAAGGCTTGAAATGCTTCAGCTTTTATAGATAGAGGATATTAGACCTCACAAAACTTACCCGACTCAAATAATCCAATCTAACACCCGAACTGAAGATCGGGCTTGACCCCTAACCCGAATTGACCTGACTTAGCCTAACTAGACCCGATATTGTCGCAGACGAATCGATATGGCTAAAAAAGTTGATTATAATAAACCCGAAAATAATCCTAATCCGAACTCGACCCGTTTCTAACAAACTCGAACAGAATTGACCTGGATTCGACCGGTTGACCCGTTTGTCAAGTCTAAAATACTCATACTATATGGCTATATCCTAAACAAGTTAGGTAGATGTTGAAATAACATAAGAGTAAATCAAATTTGTACTCAATGAAACATCAGCATCAAATTGCATTGACCCATTGACTTCAAATTGCATTGACTTCAAATTGAATAATACTAGCAGCCTCTTTTCTCCGAGTTTAAACTACAATAATGTTGAAATTGGACAAATTCTCAAGTTTAACATTTACATCTTTAATAAGAAAAAACTGTGCCTTGGACGAACTAAGTTTGTGTTTGGATTCGGGTTTTTACCCAATGCACAGCTAAGATAAAGAAACTGCTCGACTTAACAAATACGGAGTAACAATATTAGATTAGCAATTGGGAAAACGAAATATGAGCCAAGTTGGATCAAATTCACAAATAATCACATAAATACGACTGTAGCCTCGAGTGAGTCAAGTCGAAGTGGAAAAAAGACACTCTCAGTTTCCACTCCAATCATAGATTTTGATACATTCATTTCAAAAGGTTGGAAAAATCCTTGGAATGCAACTCAAGCTTGTACCATCACAGGAATTCGCCGTGGTTCTGTTGGAAGCTGATATCGTTCAGCTGTCACAAATCTGCGCACTGGTGTTGCTGGGACGTCTGGTAGCGCTATTGCTATGTCAGTTGGACGATCCATATGATCAGGAGAATTACCATGATTCTGAAACTCAGTAGTAGTACTAGAAATTTCTGTCCTGTTATTTTTGGAAATCGAAATAAGGTAATTAATGATTCCAAGAGATGCAGCACCAAAACAAAATGCAGCAGCTGCACCAAATAGCCCAGGTTTAACCTTGTAACAGTTTGTATTATCAACCCAGAGACTGCGTAATGACGACACGCGGCCTGACTCGGGGAATTGAACGCCATACTGTTTAGCTCCTCCGATTAAGTAGACTATTATTGCTGCTATACATGACAACCTGCCAATTTATCATCCATACAACGGTTTTTCTCGTTGATTCTACATGTTTATTTCGAGGGGTAAAAGTGATAAAATCTCAAAAATATAAGAGATATTCTCTCGTGTACCCTCAACTTTTTCATTTTCTAAGATATACCCTTATTTTCTTGCAAAATAACGTTGACTGTTAATAACTCTTGTCTTGGTTACAAGTCAGAATATGATGAACCTTTTTTTTCAAATTGACCGTTTTAAGAGATGTTCAGTTCGAAAAAGAATTTACTGATCTCTCAAGTCGTAGTCGGGAATTATGATCGGTCAAAGTTTATTCGTCAAAAAAACTTTTGATCAACCATAACTACAGGCTACGAGTTCAAAAGGCGGTGAATTTTTTTTTTCAAATTCCAGGACTTGACGAGATAATTGGTTTGAAAAAAAAAAATTACCGTCTTCTAAACTCGTAACATCGAATTATTGGTCAAATTTTTTTTGTGAAAAACGAGGGGCAGACCTTACGAAAAAGTTTAGGGGTACGAGAGAATATCCAAAATATAATTACCAGGAGAAGACGAAAGCGAAAATGGAAAGTATCTGTGAAGAGGAAGAAGAATTCCGTCCGCTGCAACAACCACAGTCAGTTGAGATACTTATGATGATTTGAGCAAAAATGACAGAAACTGAAGCTGCAACCAACAGATAGAATGCGGCACTGCGAAAGTAATCACACTGCACACAATCTTCACCTGTGCAGTAGTCATCATCGTTATTCCAGCTAAACCGAAACAAACGAACCTGTCCAAAACATCAAAGGTTTCAACAATCAATCGAGTAACTCTAGCTTCGGCCCTGAACATAAATAGGTAAATTAACAAGCAGTTATAACCTTACCATTGTCTTATCAGGGGCGAACTCGAGCAGAAGGCCCACCGCGGTTGAAATCACACCCAAGATGGCTACAACAATGCAAACTGCTATCGACTTGCATTGCATCATCTTCATTTTTCAGCATAAACTCGATAGTAGGAATAACTAAGAACCTTTTGAACATGCAATTAGACGGCTCTAGATAGATACAAGCTGTCTATCAAGGGATATTCTTTAAGGCTGACGGCCGAGACATATAATGTGATGAGTTGGTATGGTTTTCATCACATCATAATTAATTTATATAAGATTCATAATTTAATATTGGTAATTTTTGAGGAATAATACAGAACATATTCACAGGAGTTGACTTTATCATTGTTGCAGAAGTATGCTTGTTGTTGACTTAAGTTATAGATACTTGGATAATTTAAGTTATCATTCTTTCAAGTTTGTGATGTTAAGGATTTGATTAATCTTGTTAAGGAATCGGACAGCTACGCAACTACATACGAGACCTTGTTAGGAAGGTCAATATAACTTTTTAACGACTCTCTTAAGACGGCCCTGTGCATATACGGAGTACATGCCAATCTATCAACAAGGAACCATCGTTACCATAATGCCTAAACAACTCCCTATAACACGGTAATATTGAAAGCGGATACACAAGACTTTTCTCTGGTGACCGATATTAGACATATAACACGGTCACTTATTATCGCAAACAACCCCCATAAATCAGACCCATATACATCATTTCCAAGAAAGAAAAGAACATTCAAACTTCATTATTGATCAGAAATTATAAAGAAGCTGTAAACTACACACTTATGGATACAAAGATTAAGAAAATAGCTTTAAGATCTCCTCCAAGCTCTAGCTATGTTAACAACCCATATAACATACACCCTGTCTTTAATTTCTTCATAGAATCGGAAATAGGCATGTCTCCAAGATCTCTTCACGACTAAAGTGCCACAAACTCCCCAAAATCCTACGATGAATCCAAGTATCGCACTTATGTAAAGTCCTAGCATAAAGTTGTCTTTCGTGTCTTGCTCGTGGTAACCATTTGGCGCGATGGTGGGTGCTTCATCTCTAGCACATGTAGGGAGCGGTGCTCCGCAAAGCCCAGGATTTCCCATGTAACTTGATGCATCAAAGCTTTGCAATTGGGTACCGACTGGAATCTTCCCCGTCAAGTTATTGTCGGAAATATCGAATGTGGTTAGATAGCTAACTTGAGCCAAACTTGCTGGGATTTCTCCGGTAAGATGGTTATGTGATAAATCAAGTGACTCCAAAGAGGTCAGTTGACCTATACTTGGCATAATAAAACCGGTAAGATTGTTTCGTGATAGATTTAAGAATTTTAATCCAACGAGACTTGATATACTTTCTGGAATATGACCTTCTAGCTTATTGTTGGAAAAATCAATGCCTTTAAGTAATCCTAATGAATCACTGCCACCAAATGTCCGTTCATTTCTTTTCCACATCACGCGTGTATCATCGGACTTGCCATCTATATTAAGCCCGTCATTTTTATTGATTAGATAATATTCCAGCAGTTCAAAGGAGTTGCCATCTGTATTAGACATGCTTACCAGTTTGTATAAACATTTTGGAATAGTACCAGAGATGTGATTGCCTGAAAGGTCCATGAGTTGAAGATGTGAAAGATCACAAAAGCTTGTAGGAAGGACTCCGGTAAACCCATTATTTTGTAGGTTAAGAATGACAAGATTCCTGAAATAATGCCCAAAGCTAGGGGGTATGTGACCAACCAATGAGTTATTTGCAATGTCAAGAAATGCCAATGACTTGCAATTTACTAGGGATGCCGGTATTTCACCTGATAGATTATTGTTACTTAAGTGTAAACCACGAAGTTGGTCTAACGCACCCATGGAGGTTGGTAAGTTTCCCCAAAGACTATTATTTTCCAAATGCAAGTTAACTAATTGATCGAGATAACTCCAACAGTTCGGAAACTTTTCTGAAAGCAAGTTGTTGGATATATCAAGATCGAAAAGAGGACTTCTGATAACTTGTGTGTGTGGGGACAATAAATTAAAAAGGCCTTCTGAAAACTTGTTATTGTTTAGACGTAGAATTGATACATTATTCCTTAGAAATGAGGGTATTAAACCTTCAAAGAAGTTGTAACCCAAGTCAATTAGAAGGGAGTTATTAAAGATGATTGATACATCTGGAATCATACCATAAATCATATTGCGAGACATGACTAGAGCCTCAATTCCCGACAACAAGCTAGAGCTCCAAAAGGAAAGAGGAATAGTGTCTGCAATACTAGCATTGGATATATCAAGCAGCAACAAGTTTTTTTGAGTTGTAATCCATCTTGGAAAATAAGGACCTATCTTGCATGATCCTAGAACTAGCATATCGAGCTGAAATGGAGGAATCCAATCAACACTAATGTTAACTGTTGAGTTTATGGATTCAAGTACCTAAGAGGGGGAGGGGGTGAATTAGGTACTCTTTTTTAAAATTTTAACTTCAACTTTATTGGATTAAAGTAAGTTAAGTGAACAAAAGAGATTAGAAGATACTTTGAATAATATTGAAAGATTGAACAAGTATCACGATGAATGTTTGCTGAAGTATGAAAGCAACAATCGTTCTGACTGTATCTATTTGTCTCAGTTTGTGGAGTATTACTGCAGACCAAATACGACAGTATGATGAACTGTTACTTCTAAGTTTAAGCGAAACAAAACAAACAAAGTTACAATGAATGTTTGTTTGAAGTATGAAAGCAACAATCGTTATTCAGTATCTATTTGTCTCGGTTTGTGGAGTATTACTGCAGACCAAATACGACAGATGATGAATCACACTTCTAAGTTTAAGCAAAACAAAACAAACAAACAAAGAAAGAAAGCAGCGGAATTAAAGAGATAAACAATGAACACGAGTTTTTGAATTGGTTCGGCAAATACTAAAGTGCCTACGTCCAATCTACCTTTTTATTACTTTCCTTTAGTGATCTACTCCGACAACTAAAAGACCCTTGTAATAAAAGACGCCAACCTACTCCGGTTGCAAAGCTAGTACAAGAACTACTCCGTTCTATGACAAGCTAACTCGCAATCTACTCCGATTGCCAACTCACAACCTACTCCGGTTGTCAAGAGTAAAAGACTACTCCGTCCTAAACTCTTCTAACACACTTAAAATGTAAGGGATCAAGTTTCCACTAACACATTCTTAACAAAGAATAGAGGTGGACAACTTTTACAAGATCAACACTTTTAAGCAAGAGAGTTTAGTATATAAAAGCAACAAATGGCCACGATCAGAGAAACTGAAAGACACTTGAAGACTTTAAAAATGATTTTGCAAGAAACACGATTTTAATCCTTTAAAAATACTTTGCAAAACATGAAAGAATTAATTCAGAAAGTCTTGAGATTTATGAAGGGAGGGACTCGGTATTTATAGAGGAGGTGAGTGAAGGGGTTGCTAGGGTTTTGAAGGGTCAAAGACCTCACATGTGAAGACCATTTGCAACCACCTAATAACTTGCACCAAAAAGGAGTCTTTTGCAAAGGTAAGAATAGAGAAAGAAGGTTTGAAAGACAACCTTAAATGCTCATGCTTTTTCAGAAAAACAAAGGATGTGAGACAAGTCACATGATGACAAGTTAGCACCAAAATGGCAAAAAGCAATTTTTGTTTTCTTAAAAACCAAAGGATTGAATTTGCATAAAGAGGAAAACATTTTGAATAATTCAAACCACTCTTTAAAGAATACTACCTCCTTAATAAAATCAGATTTTTATCTTTGAAAAAATCAGTCACGTGAAAGCATTTGAGAGAAAAAAGAAGCTTCAAGTTTCTACGAGTTGTGGCAAAGTCCACTCAGCTGTATGCGTGTTAAAGCAACAGTCATCTGGACTGTTTCTATTACTCTGCTATACTAAACTTTCCCACTTGTACATTAGATGACACATGACTAATTACAATGGGATTAATAACAACTTCAATACTTCTTAATCCAAGCTTGATTACATCATTAATCCTGAAAAGGTAAACTAAGATAACACAAATCAAATGGGCATGTTATCATCAACATAAGGAACCCAACAAATTCCCCCTTTGATGATGACAAGCCCCAAACGAATGTATAAGCAATGTAAGCACCTTGATTCAAGAATTTTAAGTAAGCAAGATCAAATGATAGAGAAGGGACAATATTACCTTACCAAGGGCAAAAGCAAGAATCAAACTATCAAGACAATTTTACATTGCCCCAAAACAAGAATCAAGCTTAAGAAGGTTAGACAAGACATTGGTTTAATCAATAGCAAGGAGATTAAGAGCATGAGTTTACCTTTTTCCCCCTCTTGACATCATCAAATGGATAGAGATGTCAAAAGCATTAGAGTGCAAATAGGCATAAGAAAACACAAAAAGACACATATAAGTGTGACAAGGTAACAAGGTCAACATCAACAAGGATTAAGCATAAGTTAATCAAAGTTCAACAAAGCTAAATAGAGTTTAAAGTACACCACCAATTGTTCAAAATAACAAGCAATAAAACATAGTCTTAGAAAGGCACAACCAAGGGTGGAACAAAATGAAGGGATACGGGTAAAAGGTTAAAAGGGCCGAGAGGAAGGAGGAAGGCTAAGGGGAGGAGGCTTGTTCACCATCCGAGCCACTACCCAACGGGTCATCATCCACATGATCATCACCGACTTCTTTTGTTGACACAAGGGTGGAAATGATGTCCACCTCTCCACGGATGAGATCCATTGTGGAGGCAAGGGCCGAGATGGCCAAGTCCTTCTTGCAAGCATCTTCCTTAAGCCACGCACCTAACTCTGCCACGGCATTGAGTACTTCCTGCATACCACCCGCATTCACTTGACTTGATGACCCAACTTCTGGGTCCTTTTTAATTTTCACAGAAATCAGCGCATCATTCTCAATTTTGATCAACATCTTTCCCATTTGCCCATCACTCATCACATCATACATATCCAACGAACCCAAGCTAGTGTTTACCAACACCCCTTGTGCCTTGAGCACAACCGATAACCACATGCCATAGGGGAGGTAAATTATACTAGAAGAAGGTCGACGAAGCTTGGTCGAAATGAGGTGAAATCTTTTAAACATCAAACCAACTAGGTTCACCTTCTTATGGGTAGCAATATGATAGATTAAATATTGTATGGCAATGGTGAGTTTTCCTCTATCACCCGAAGGATAAATTGAGCGACACAACATGTTAAAAATGATTCGAAGAGGAGGAGGGATTTGGGTGTTGCTCACGGGTCCGGGGGAGACAGTTTTGGGACACACGGTTTGAGCAATGCTAAGAGGTGAGGCATAAGACAAAGCCACCCAAGTTTCGGAGGGGAGTTTGTCATAACCTCCAACGGGAATACCAAGGGCGGTAGCGAAATCAGATTGAGACAGCTTAAGGGGCTTACCGTTCACCTTGGCCGTAAGAGTTTCACCAGATTTATCAACCCGTACCGTAGCAAAGAATTGAATCACCTCACTAACAAACACCGGCTCTCGCATTTCCAACAGTTTTTCCCAACCTTGAGCTAAAACCATATCTCGGACTGAGTGAAAGGCAGGCGGGTCAAACCACGTTTGATTGTAAACCCGAGGGGAGTGGATAGCTTTGATGTTCATTAACCTTTCACAGTTTTTGTAAATTGAAGTAGGGAGATCAATACTCTCAAGGTGATTCCAAACCACGGCTAAGTCCCACTTCGAGATAAGGGACACCGGATCTGAGGGACCAAGGTAGACAAGCTTTTTCTTTGAAGGTTTCGATTTTTTCTGAGGGGGTTCATTTGGATTTTCGATTGGGGTATCATCAATCGGGTTATCAACATTGCTTTGCTCGAAAGTTTCTGAAATTGGGGGTAATTGAGAGGAGGAGGCTTTTTCTTTTCTCTTGTTGTTCTTTTTCTCCGGAGTCGGGTCAGACTCGCCGGATTTTGATGGGTTTTCATTCAAATCAAATTCGGTTTCATCTTCAACATCTTCAACCAATACCGTCACTGGTTCAGAGGAGGAGCTCGGAACAGTGGAGCTCTTCTTACGAACACCTCGCGTGCGTCGTCCTACCATTGTGGCGATGGGTATGTCGTCGGATGATGGAGGGTCAGAGGGTTTTGGTGATGGTTGAGGGCTAGGTGGATCTGGGTTTGTCGAAGGTGTGGTGTTTGAAGTTTGTGGAGGAAAGGCGTAGGATGTTTTGACTGGGGTCATAGTTGAAGTTGGTGATATAGGTGGTTTTGATGTGACAGGGGAGGTAATTTTTGTGGGTTTAATGGGTGTGTTGAATGATGTTTTTACCATGGTGGGTTAGGATAGGTGAGATAAGAGGGAGTTGGATTTGGGAGAGGAAGAGTTAGTGGGTTTAGTTGGTTTGGACGGGTAGGTGTAGGTAGAGGATTGAAGAAATTAATGGCCCATTTATTGTGGTAAGTGAGGTGGTTGGCCCAACTAGACAAATTGAATTACTCGAAATAAAAACGCAAGGTAGCATATAATAAACGTAAATTTAGATATGAGGTTGAGTGATTACCGACTCACAATTACGGTGTCAATTTTTGGTCTAATCATGAATTCAATGCACTTAGAACACTTAATAACATATATCCAAATTTAATTAAATCAATTAAGGAATTATGTAAAATTCACACAAAAAATCACATGCTATTAATTAATCCAATTTCTAATCTAAATTTCTCAAAATGTTCTCTTGCAAGTGGTTTAGTAAAAATATCGGCAATTTGATTTTCGGTCTTGCAAAAGATAAGTTTAATATGTCCTTTTTCCACATGATCACGAATAAAATGGTGACGAATATCAATATGCTTGGTTTTGGAGTGTTGAATAGGATTTTTGGAAATATTTATTGCACTCGTGTTATCGCACATTAAAGGAATGGAGTCAAAAATAATACCAAAATCCAAGAGTTGTTGTTTTACCCAAAGGAGTTGAGAACAACAATGTGCCGCACTAACATACTCACTTTCGGCCGTAGAAAGAGCTACCGTGTTTTGTTTCTTTGAGGCCCAAGAAGTCAAGCAAGGACCCAAGAACGTTGCAATTCCGGAGGTACTCTTTCTATCCACCGTGCACCCCGCATAGTCCGCATCCGAAAAGCCTATAAGATCAAAAGGACAATATAAGGGGTACCATAGGTAAAGATTTTGGGTTCCAATCAAATACCGAAGAATTCGTTTAACGGCTTTGAAATGTGATTCTTTCGGATTTGCTTGGAACCTAGCACATAAGCATACACTAAAGAGAATGTCGGGACGACTTGCGGTCAAGTAAAGAAGTGAGCCTATCATACCTCTATACACCTTATCACTAACATTCTTACCGAGTTCATCTTTGTCCAATTTGGACCCGGCTACCATAGGTGTATCATGAGGCTTACCATTAGTCATCCCAAATTTCTTAAGCATTTCTTTGATATACTTTTGTTGATGGATCATGATTCCATCCTTTGATTGCTTAATTTGGAGCCCAAGGAAGAATCCTAGCTCACCCATCATGCTCATTTCAAACTCCGATTTCATTAGTTCCGAAAAATATAAGTAAAGGAGTTCATTTGTTGCACCAAATATAATGTCATCAACATATACTTGTACAACCAACAGTTAAATCTGATTGCTTTAAGAACAATGTTTTGTCAACGGAGCCTCTTTTAAAACCATTTTCAATAAGGAATTTAGAGAATCTATCATACCAACATCTTGGTGCTTGTTTTAAACCATAAAGAGCTTTGTCTAATTTGAAAACATGGTTAGGCAAATCATTGTTCTCAAAACCCGGTGGTTGCTCTACAAAGACATCTTCTTCCAAATATCCATTTAAGAAAGCGGTTTTGACATCCATTTGGAAGAGTTTAATGCCTTTGTGAGCCGCAAAAGCTATAAGCAATCGTATGGCCTCAAGTCTAGCTACCGGTGCATAGGTTTCATCGTAATCAATACCCTCTTGTTGGTTATAACCTTGCACCACTAATCTAGCCTTGTTCCTTACGATTTCTCCCGAGTCATCAAGCTTGTTGCGAAAGACCCACCTAGTACCAATGACGGTACGATTAGGCGGTCTAGGGACTAGGTGCCATACCTCATTTCTTTTGAATTGATTGAGCTCATCTTGCATGGCAAGCACCCAATCTGCATCAGTCAAGGCGACTGTTACATTTGAAGGCTCAATTTGAGATAGGAAGGCATTATGGGCACAATACTCATTGAGGTGAGCGAGATGGTTGACGGATGATCTTGTTCGAATTCCCGAGTTGAGATCACTTGTGAGATTAGTGAGTGGATGAGAGCTTTGATGTTTCCACTTCTTTGGAACAATGGTTTCTTGTTCCCCCTCAGCTGCATCAGTCACAGTGACTGTTGCAATTGGCCTGGAAGGTTCTTCATCCTCACTGTTTTGGTTTTCTTCGATTACGAGGTAGAAGCAACAGTTTGTTGGGTGTTTGCTTCCAGAGAGGAATCAGAAGTACTCCGTGTTCCCCCGAGTTCTTTGCTCTCCTTTGAAGGTGACAGTCTCTGTGTCTGTTGCAATTCAGTGCTGGGAGCTTCTTCATCCGTGAACACGAAGTCTTTTCGAACAAGACCAATCTCAAACTCATCATCATCGTCCTCATCATCATTATCCATGTTTTGTACCTGTCCAAGCACACTAGTTTCATCAAAAATGACATGGATGCTTTCTTCAATTAACAAGGTTCGTTTATTGTAAACTTTATAGGCCTTGCTATGATCGGAGTACCCAATAAATATTCCTTCATCACTACGTGGATCGAACTTACCCAAGTTGTTTTTGCCATTGTTGTGAACAAAACATTTGCTTCCAAAACATCTAAAATATGAAATGTTGGGTTTTCTTCCACGCAATGATTCATAGGGAGTTTTATTTAAAGTACTCCTTATCATGACACGATTATAAATGTAGCAAGCGGTATTTACCGCTTCGGCCCAAAAGTTCTTAGGCAACTTACTAGTTAATAACATTGTTCTAGCCATTCCTTCAAGGGTTCTATTCATCCTTTCAACCACACCATTTTGTTGTGGGGTTCTAGGAGCCGAGAAGTTATGGTCTACACCATTGTCATCACAATAAGCACCAAATGATGAGTTTTCGAATTCGGTTCCATGATCGGTTCTCATTGAAACAAGTTTTAAACCAAGTTTATTTTGAATCTTCTTTAACCAAATTAGAAACTCATCAAATGTCTCATCCTTAGAGCTTAGGAAGAGTGCCCAAACAAACCTAGAGTAATCATCAACAATGACACACACATAACGACTACCACCTCTACTTTTAGTTCTCATTGGTCCACACAAGTCGATATGTAAAAGTTGTAATGGTTGAGATGTACTCATAATTCTTTTGGATTTGAAGGAACTTTTAACATGTTTACCTCTAGCACATTCATCACATACTTTATCAATTTCAAATTTTATATTAGGAATGCCTTCAACCAAATCAAGTCTTTTAAGGGTATTAAGAGTTTTTGTACTAACATGACCAAACCTTTTATGCCATAACCAAGGATCATTGTTCATTACACTCATGCAAGACATGGTGTGACCGGATAGAGAGTTCAAATTAGTTAAGTAAACATCTTTGACACGTCTTCCTTCGAGTATTAGTTCATTAGTAGTGGCATCAAAAATTCGACACATATTAGCATGAAATTCAACAACATTACCCTTATCACAAAGTTGAGATATACTAAGGAGATTATGTTTCAAACCTTTGACAAGCCGCACATTGTCGACACAAAGTAAGGATGACTTACCAACTTTTCCAATACCAATTACTTCACCTTTCTTGTTGTCACCAAACCTTACCGTGCCACCATCATACGCTTTAAGTGAGAGGAATTGGCTTCTATCACCCGTCATGTGACGAGAGCATCCACTATCCAAGTACCAATTGCGGCCGCCTCTCACCAAGCCCTACACAAGATTAGTTTTTGAGTTTAGGAACCCAAATGAATTTGGGTCCCTTTTTGTGATCAACATAACTTGTGGTGTCTTTCTTAATGTTCATTTCATTTAATGCTTTGGTGTTCTTGTCAATGTCATCAAATCGTTTTGTACAACCATTAAAAACATGACCATTGTCACCACAATAATTGCAAATGATATATTCGGGAAGACCTACATACTTCCTTCCTCTAAAATCGTTTTTGGGCTTCTGGATACAACAGTCAGTCTGACTGTTCCATTTGAACCCCAAACCAGCGGATTTCTCACATTTCTCGGTTTGATTCGTGAGGAAGTTTAGCACGGTTTGACTTCCTTCCCATTTTTCAGTGATGTTCTTAGCATTAACAAGTTCATTGGTCAAGTCATGGACACGTGAAAGAAGATGCAAATTCTTTTCCTTTTCTCTTTTAAGTTCATCATCGTTGTTACTTTCTATGGACAATCTTTTCTCAACAATGAAGTCATGGGTGTGATTGTTGAGTTTAGACACGAGATAAATGATTCTTTCTTTGGAGTCCTCATATTTAGATGTTATCTCGTCAAGTCTCTTGTTTAGATCAATGACTTCATCGGATCTATGGTGAGGAGAAGACCTAGAAGTGCTACATTCGGGCATACCTTTTTGAAAGAAAGTAAGCCTATCATGGAGATCTTCTATTTCATTCTTGAGACAAACAACCTCACTTTTGAGACACTCATTTTCATTTTCCAACCATTCACCTTTTCTTTTAAACTTGTCTAAGTCGTGGTCAGAAGCAACAGTCTTAGAGACTGTTTCTCTTAAGTCTACAACTTCAACTACAAGGTCATAGATCTCATTTTCAAGATCGTCTTTGACTTTCAAAAGATCATCACGTTCCTTGGTTAGTGAGGAAACTTGCATCACCAAGGTAGTGTTGACATTTTCAAGGTCAGAGACGTCCGTGGGTGTCGACCTAAGACGCTCTAGTTCTTTAGTCAAATGTTTGTTTAGCTTGTTGACTTTTAACTTCATTATATGCTTCGATGTGACAGTGACGCGATCTGTTGCTTTTAGCTCATTTTTCAGATTAAAGTTCTCTTGAGCAATTTCCTCAATCTCATTTTGCATTATATCAAGCTTGTTAGTTTGAGACCGACACTTATCAAAAAGTTGATCAAGAAGCTTACATACTTTTTCTTTGGAGTAAGTTCTAGCCTTGGCCTTTAGATGATTTACCTCATTGTCGGAATCGGAGTCGGAATCGTCGGGGTTAGCCATGAGGCATCTTAAGTGTTCAATTTTTGAGGTTTTTGAGACTTTTTCTTTATCATGATTTGCAAGACACATTTTAGCCTCAAGTTCCTCCTCGATGAGTTCCTCATCTTCCTCGGAGTCGGACATTCCCCATATAGCACTCATGACTCTATGTTTATAGTCCTTTTTAACCTTTTCTCTTCTTTCCTTAGATTTGATTTCTTCCCACTTGGGACATTCTTTAATTTGATGAGTTTTATCACCACATTTAAAGCATCCCACGGTGGAGGTAGGTCGTTTCTTAGGAAAGCGTTTTTTCGAGTAATTATTAGTGAACCTTTTGTTACCTTGTCCATTGACCAACCCGGCTAAGTTCCTTGTGAACATAGCAAACTCGTCTTCCTCCTCATCTTCTTCATCACTTGGAGAAGATGTGAGGGCGAGACTCTTTCCCTTTGATGACTCACTAGAATGCTTATCGAGATTAAACTCGTGAGCCATTAGTGATCCCATTAGTTCATGAAGAGATAGGGTTGACAAGTCTTTGGCTTCCTCTATGGCGGTGACTTTAGGTTGCCATTTAGGAGTTAGACTACGAAGGATTTTTCGAATGATGTCCTCGGACTCGAAATTCCTTCCTAGACTTTGAAGCTCATTAATAATACAAGAAAAACGAGAAGAGAAACTATTTAAAGACTCGTCCTTTGACATTCTAAACATTTCATATTGTTGCATGAGAAGGTCAATACGGTGTTTTCTTACTTGGGACGTCCCTTCATATGCAAGTACAAGGGAATCCCAAATAGATTTTGCCGTAGGACACCCGGAGATTCGACTAACTTCCCCCTCACCAACACAACGTTGAAGAATCGACATTGCTTTGGAATTCTTTTCGGCAAGCTTGAAGTCGTTCTCATTGTAATTTCTTTCCTCTTTTGTCTTGGTGAAACCGTTAAGAATATCGGTTTCCTCAATGGCAAGAGGTCCATTTTGGATGATGTTCCAACATTGATAATCGATACTTTTGATGTAATGTTCCATCTTGAGTTTCCACCAACCAAAATTCGAACCGGTAAAGACCGGGATCTTGGAGTGTTTCTCGGAATCCATTACCCACGAATCAAACTCTAAGGCGGTTAGCCTCGATCAAGAGCACGAGGCTCTGATACCAATTGTTGAGTTTATGGATTCAAGTACCTAAGAGGGGGAGGGGGTGAATTAGGTACTCTTTTTTAAAATTTTAACTTCAACTTTATTGGATTAAAGTAAGTTAAGTGAACAAAAGAGATTAGAAGATACTTTGAATAATATTGAAAGATTGAACAAGTATCACGATGAATGTTTGCTGAAGTATGAAAGCAACAATCGTTCTGACTGTATCTATTTGTCTCAGTTTGTGGAGTATTACTGCAGACCAAATACGACGAGATGATGAATCTGTTACTTCTAAGTTTAAGCGAAACAAAACAAACAAAGTTACAATGAATGTTTGTTTGAAGTATGAAAGCAACAATCGTTCGATCGTATCTATTTGTCTCGGTTTGTGGAGTATTACTGCAGACCAAATACGACAAAGATGATGAATCACTTCTAAGTTTAAGCAAAACAAAACAAACAAACAAAGAAAGAAAGCAAATGGAATTAAAGAGATAAACAATGAACACGAGTTTTTGAATTGGTTCGGCAAATACTAAAGTGCCTACGTCCAATCTACCTTTTTATTACTTTCCTTTAGTGATCTACTCCGACAACTAAAAGACCCTTGTAATAAAAGACGCCAACCTACTCCGGTTGCAAAGCTAGTACAAGAACTACTCCGTTCTATGACAAGCTAACTCGCAATCTACTCCGATTGCCAACTCACAACCTACTCCGGTTGTCAAGAGTAAAAGACTACTCCGTCCTAAACTCTTCTAACACACTTAAAATGTAAGGGATCAAGTTTCCACTAACACATTCTTAACAAAGAATAGAGGTGGACAACTTTTACAAGATCAACACTTTTAAGCAAGAGAGTTTAGTATATAAAAGCAACAGTGGCCACGACTGTAGAAACTGAAAGACACTTGAAGACTTTAAAAATGATTTTGCAAGAAACACGATTTTAATCCTTTAAAAATACTTTGCAAAACATGAAAGAATTAATTCAGAAAGTCTTGAGATTTATGAAGGGAGGGACTCGGTATTTATAGAGGAGGTGAGTGAAGGGGTTGCTAGGGTTTTGAAGGGTCAAAGACCTCACATGTGAAGACCATTTGCAACCACCTAATAACTTGCACCAAAAAGGAGTCTTTTGCAAAGGTAAGAATAGAGAAAGAAGGTTTGAAAGACAACCTTAAATGCTCATGCTTTTTCAGAAAAACAAAGGATGTGAGACAAGTCACATGATGACAAGTTAGCACCAAAATGGCAAAAAGCAATTTTTGTTTTCTTAAAAACCAAAGGATTGAATTTGCATAAAGAGGAAAACATTTTGAATAATTCAAACCACTCTTTAAAGAATACTACCTCCTTAATAAAATCAGATTTTTATCTTTGAAAAAATCAGTCACGTGAAAGCATTTGAGAGAAAAAAGAAGCTTCAAGTTTCTACGAGTTGTGGCAAAGTCCACTCAGCTGTATGCGTGTTAAAGCAACAGTCATCTGGACTGTTTCTATTACTCTGCTATACTAAACTTTCCCACTTGTACATTAGATGACACATGACTAATTACAATGGGATTAATAACAACTTCAATACTTCTTAATCCAAGCTTGATTACATCATTAATCCTGAAAAGGTAAACTAAGATAACACAAATCAAATGGGCATGTTATCATCAACATAAGGAACCCAACATTAACCACAACTTCTTTGTTCAATGACAAACCCAAAAAACGTAGTTTTGAAAGGTTTGATAAGTGAGCAATTGTGAGAGTTCCATTCAATGAATTAGAACAAAGATCCAATATCTCGAGCATCGTAAGTTTCCCAAGGGATTGAGTAATGGTCCCACTCAGGTTATTTATTTCAACTCTTAATTCCCTTAAGAAATAAAATGCCCCAATGCTGTCTGGAATCGAGCCCCAAACTTGGTTTGCATTTAATATTAGAGACACTAATGCCTTGTGAGGACATGTAGAAAAGGATTGGAGGATGTCAGAGAACTTGTAGGTGAGATTGGTATATGTCATGTCCAAGGTTTGCAAGCTACATAAGTTATCAAGAAGTTTCATAGCATGTAAAGATAATTGCAGATTATTAGCAAACATTTGGTTAAAGGAGAGGTCAAGATATATAAGGTTGGTCTTATTAGACATATCAAATAAGAGTTAGTTATTTGAATATGTCAAGTTAGTTAGACAAACCGATTATGGAAAATTAGTTACAAAGAGTTTGTTACAAGTTAGATTTTAGGAAATATTAGTTAGGCTGCTTCTATATAAATATCCAACGATTGTAACACATTCAACATAACTTCATAATAATAAGATTACATTCAATAACAAATTCTCTCTTATTCAATCTCTCATATTACTCTTATAATAATTACAAGTTTATATCATTTAACATGGTATCAGTAAGGTTTCATTGTGTTTCTGGGTAGGATTCTTTGTATCTTCATCTTCCTCACGAGACTCTGGTTTCATCTCTGTTTTTTTTTTCTTTTCTTGGGATTATTTTTCTGCGTTTTAAGAAATTCTTCAGTTGGTTTGTTCTCTTTTTCCTTATTCTCTTCTTACACGCTTCCGCAACATCATTCTTCTTCTTTGTTCATATAATATCAAGTCTCCTGTTCTTCATTAATCAATACTAAATATGCCTGAAATAAATACCACATCATCTTCTTCATATGAATACTTTGAAGATCCATTGTTCTTGTCTCAAAATGATCATCCCACTGCTACTCTTGTCACAAATTCTTTTTCTGGGCATGATTTCTTGGGTTGGCGTAGGGATGCATTCATGGCTTTAACATCAAAAAACAAAGAGTCTTTCATTGATGGTACATCTGTTAAACCTGCTGCAAATGACAAGAAACATAAGCAGTGGGTGCGCTGTGACTTTATGGTTAGACAGTGGATACTGAACTCTTTATCACTGCCTATAAAGGAGAGTCTGAAGTATGTTAATTCTGCTCACGAGCTGTGGTCAGAATTACTAGAAAGGTATGGGCAAGCAAGTGCTCTTGAAGTATATCAGCTAAAGAAGGAATTGGAAGGCATTTCTCAGGCTAATTCTTCTTTAGTTGATTATTATGGCAAAATGAAGAACTCATGGGAGACTCTAGATGGTTTGGATCCTTTACCATTATGTACATGTGGTAAGATCAGTGAATGTAGCTGTTCTTTATTAAAGAAGATTATTAAGAGAGAAAACACAGCAAAACTGATCCAGTTCTTGATGGGTCTTAATGGTGGTTATGACACAATAAGGTCTCAGATTCTTTCTATGGATCCACTGCCGTCCATTAACAAAGCTTTGGGACTTTTACAAAAGATAGAAAGGCAAAAGCATATCACAGATGCTGTTAACTCTCTTACTGAAGCATCTGCATATGCAAGTTATAAGCATTCTGAAAATAAGAAGATAGTAACTGATGACAATGCTGGTTATAAATACTGTGATCACTGTGAAAAGAAAGGGCACACGCGTGAAACTTGCTTTGGTCTGAATAGATGTCCTCACTGTAAGAAGTTTGGACACAATCCTGCTAATTGCTTTGTTATCAAAGGGTATCCCTCTGACAAAAATAAGGGCAAGGCATCTGGTTCTGTCTCTAAAAACTCCAGTCAGGCTCATAAATCTACAGGTTCTGGTGTTATACAAAGGGCAGCCAATATTGCTGAAACTGCTCCAGAATCACCACTTGATGATCAAGTCTTGGCCTCTACTGGTTGTTCTACCAGTGGCAAGGAGCAAGGACATTCTCAAGATTTTTCTTCTGATGTTCTTAATGGCATTATATCTACTGTTATTGATCAGGTTATTCAACGAATTTCTGATCAACAAACAGGTCTCTCAAATTCTCAGTTCTCAGGTATATCTTCCTTTTCATCTGTTTCTGCTGTTCATAATTCTTTGGGTCTTAATGACTGGATTGTGGACACTGGAGCTTCAGACCACATGACTTATAGACTAGACTTGTTAACTGACATAATTGATCTTAAAATGCCTATTAAGGTTGGTTTGCCAGATGGCTCAATAAAATTTGTTCACAAAACTGGTACTGTCACATTAACTCCAAGACTCAAGCTATTACATGTCTTTTATATACCAGATTTCAGGCAAAATTTGATGTCTGTTAGTAAACTTATAGACAATAATTCTGTGTTTGTTCTTTTCAACTCACATGAATGTCTTTTTCAGGACCTTTCAAGTAGAAATGTGATTGCTAAGGGCAGGAGGATTGCAGATCTTTATAGATTTTCAGTTCCATTTAAAAGCACTTCTTCTTATGTTCAGCAAGTTATTCTTTCTAAACTTCAGTCTGTACTAAAAACTTCTACTTGTTCTACTGTGAAGAGTGATTCCTTGCATTTACTTCATCATAGATTGGGTCATATGTCTGTAACTAAATTGAAATATGTTCCTGGTATGAAAGAATCAATAAAATCAGACTTCTCTTGTGACACTTGCATTCTTGCTAAGCATCATAGATTACCATTTCCCATTTGCCATAAAAGAGCTATTTCTTTGTTTGATCTTGTTCATATTGATGTATGGGGGCCATACAAGATACCATCTATTTCTGGTGCACGATATTTTTTAACCATATTAGACGATTTCTCCAGGAATACATGGACGATTTTATTTCAAAACAAGGACCAAGTTCCTGGTTTGCTTAAGGATTTCTTTGCTTACATTTATAATCAGTTTTCTAAAGTTATAAAAACCATAAGATCAGATAATGGAACTGAATTTCTCCAACAATATTGTTCTGCATTATTTAAAGCACAAGGCATAGTTCATCAAACTAGTATCATTGGCACCCCTCAACAAAATGGGAGGGTGGAAAGAAAACATAGGCACCTTCTTGAGACTGCTAGGGCACTCAAAATTCAAGCAAATTTGCCAATAAAATTTTGGGGAGATTGTCTTCTTACTGCTACTTATTTGATTAATTTAATGCCATCATCTGTAGTAGACAACAAGACCCCATTTGAGTTACTGTTTAATCAGGCTCCCTCATTTGATCATCTTAAAGTTTTTGGATGTGTTTGTTTTTCTACTATGCCACCAACATTTTCTGATAAATTTGGCAATAGAGCAAGGAAATGCATTTTCATAGGTTATCCTCATAATCAAAAAGGTTATAGGTTGTATGATGTAGAATTACACAAAGTATTTGTTGCTAGAGATGTTATATTCAGAGAGCAGGTATTCCATTATCAAACAAAACAATCAGAGGACTTGAACATTACTGCCTCAAGTTTGGTAAATCCTGCTATATCATCGAATCTTTTACCACAAGATCATGCCACATTAGTCAGCACAAATGCTGACATTCAAGTTAGCACAACTGATGCTACTGAGGAGATTAATATTCACAATTCCTTAGACAATAATAGTACTTCAGATGGAACACCTGAAGTAAGCATTCCAACACCAAATAATGCTACCAATCAGCAAGAAGTTGTTATCAGGAAATCAACAAGACCTAGGCAGTTGAGTACCTGGTTAAGTGACTATCATTGCACGCATAAGCTCCCAGTACAGCAAGAGAAGTCAGCAAATTCTGCTGCACTGCACACAACTGTTCTCCAACAGCTGCATGAGTTTGCACCAGATTATGTGTCCTCTTTGGCTAATGTTCTGAAGGAGCATGAGCCTTACAGATATGCAGAGGCTAAGGAAGATGCTAGATGGGTACAGGCTATGCAGGCAGAGATCACAGCATTAGAACAAAATCAGACTTGGGAATTGGTTAAGCTACCTAAGGGGAAGAAACCAATTGGCTCCAAGTGGGTGTATAGGATAAAATATAAACCTGATGGTTCAATTGAAAGGTTCAAAGCAAGACTAGTTGCTAAGGGCTTTAATCAAATCAAGGATAAAGACTATAAACACACTTTTTCTCCAGTAGCAAAACTGACTACTGTAAGAACATTATTGGCCATTGCTGCTATAAAGGATTGGCCATTATTCCAATTAGACATTAACAATGCTTTTTTGCATGGATTTCTTGATGAAGAAGTTTATATGAGAGTTCCAGAAGGCTATAATGTGCCAAAAGATATGGTCTGTAAGTTGAAAAGGTCACTCTATGGGCTCAAACAAGCCTCAAGACAATGGAACAAGGAATTAACAAAATTCTTACAACAGTTAGGGTATTCTCAATCCAAGCAAGATTATTCCTTGTTTACAAAGTATGATGCAACCACTGATAATTTTACAGTCCTATTAGTCTATGTTGATGATATACTGCTTACTGGAACTTCTGTTAGTGAGATAGACAGAGTCAAGCAAGCATTAGATAAGGCTTTCTCAATCAAAGATTTGGGTGCAATGAGATATTTTCTGGGATTGGAGATTTCCAGAAACTCTACAGGAATATTAATCAACCAAAGAAAATATATCCTAGATATATTAAAGGATTTAAAGATGGAAAATTGTACTTCTGTTGCCTTTCCTATGCAGAGGGGACTCAAACTGTCAGTTGACAGTGGAGAAATACTTCCTGACCCTGAGCAATACAGGCGGCTGATTGGAAGGCTTCTTTACTTAAATTTATCTAGGCCTGACTTATCCTACACTGTTCAACATCTAAGTCAGTTTGTAAGTGAGCCTAGGATGCCTCATATGCAAGCAGCTATGCACGTTATCAAGTACTTAAAAGGGACAGTCAATGCAGGCTTATTATACAGATCACAGTCTAGCATTTCTGTCACTGCATTCAGTGATGCAGATTGGGGCCAATGCCAATACACTAGCAGATCTCTGAGTGGTTATTGCATTTACATAGGGGACTCTCTTATCTCCTGGAAGACAAAAAAGCAACCCACCATCAGCAAAAGTTCTGCTGAATCAGAATACAGGAGCCTATCATTCACTACCTCTGAACTGGTATGGCTTGACAGGCTACTAGAAGAACTGAGAGTGACTATATCCAAGCCAATCCCTCTTTATTGTGATAATAAGTCAGCAATACACATCTCAGAAAACCCTGTATTCCATGAGAGAACAAAACACCTCAGTTTGGACTGTCACTACGTTCGTGAAAAGCAAGATGAAGGTTTCTTGAAGACTGATTATCTCAGAACAGGTTTACAGATTGCTGATGTGATGACCAAGCCCTTGGGCGCTGATCAACATCAATATTTCACTCGCAAGCTAGGCTTAATTATTCAACCTCCCTAGCTTGAGGGGGGTATATTAGACATATCAAATAAGAGTTAGTTATTTGAATATGTCAAGTTAGTTAGACAAACCGATTATGGAAAGTTAGTTACAAAGAGTTTGTTACAAGTTAGATTTTAGGAAATATTAGTTAGGCTGCTTGTATATAAATATCCAACGATTGTAACACATTCAACATAACTTCATAATAATAAGATTACATTCAATAACAAATTCTCTCTTATTCAATCTCTCATATTACTCTTATAATAATTACAAGTTTATATCATTTAACAGGTCTCAAGTCCACTCAAGTTGAACAACCACTCAAATATTGACGTGTCATTCAAATTATTATAATTAAGGTCGATGACAGTAAGGGTTGTTGATGAATTAATATAT
This sequence comes from Silene latifolia, assembly GCF_048544455.1. NCBI lineage: Eukaryota > Viridiplantae > Streptophyta > Magnoliopsida > Caryophyllales > Caryophyllaceae > Silene > Silene latifolia. Next base: position 136,755,858 of record NC_133528.1, on the reverse strand, counting down.
GAAAGAGAAGAAGGTGAGTTTTGAGATAATTTACAACCACCCAAACGAAGCTCTCGTAAAGAAGGTAGGTTGTTAACAATAGAGAGCCAGATGTTTGTAGTTGCACTCAGATCAATACCACTCAAGTCCACTTCCCTTAACAACCTCATACGTGAAAGCCACCACAAGTTATCCACCCTCATCGGCCACATGGCCCACATGTTAGTGTCTTCATTTAATTGTTTATGTTCAACATTAAGATCGAGGGATGTTAATCTGGAAAGATTTCCGATCTCTTGAGGAATAACACCCCAAAACCCAGAGTGAGAGAGGTTAAGTTGCTCTAAACTAGCAAGTGAACCTATAAACTTGGGTAATTGCCCACTGAAATTATTATTACTGAGGTCCAAATATTTCAAATGCTTCAAATTAATCAGGGAAACACTGAGTGTACCTTCAAAACAAGGATTGTAGGATTTCGCAATGCCAAAGACATAATCGGAACCAGAACCACGAAGTTTGATACCAATGACATGACCGGATTGGTTGTCGCAGCGAATACCGGGCCATCGGCAAAGAATCCTGAGTGTGTCCCCAAGAATCGAGGAGTCCACAATGGTCAACACTAATGCCCTGTTTGAAGTGAAACAGAGCATCTCTCTCACTCTCCACACATTGAAAGTGGGTTTTATTAACCTCCAATGATCCAACATGGTAACTGTAGTATGTTAGCCAAACACTGAAGAGTACAATGAGGAGGTGTTTATATGATCTACGAAAGAAATGGGCAGTCATTGTTATTCAAAATGGTGGAAGTATAAATATATAACTAATACGAGAATAATGTTTATTATATTGATTTTTATTTTTTTGGTAACAATAATGTTTATTATATTGATCAGAAAGGTTGTCATGGCATTTATTTATTGTAGATTGTAGTCCACAATTTTTAATCACAGTCTACTTTGATGGAGATAATGGGGTCTTGGCCTAGGTATCACCGAAACTGACAGAGAAACAGGACATCCTAAGAAATTTTTATATACGTAACACGGTATTTAAATTTAATAAAATTTATATTTTAGAGTTATACATGTACGATTTTATTTTTGAAAATATATTTGTTATTAAATTTAATAAAATTTATATTTTATAGTTGAACACGATGGTGAATGGTTGAGTGTTCGCTCTTGGTTAGTCTTGGTTTTCTGATATTATTTTTAATCATGATTGATACTTGTATGGTTATGGTTGAACAAATGTCTCGGTTTACTGTTATTTTTAATCATGATTAATTAAACCTCTTCTAGAATTAAGGATTAGATAAGTAAGCTTAGGTGTTTCACCAAGTCTCCCTTGTGAGAGGCATATCTGTCACAAATTTAGGATGGCAGGTTAAGTATTATTCATATGAGTAGATAAGACAAAATAGATTTGCTTTTGTGTTATCTACCCACATAGATAGTACTTGACTCGTCGCAAGCTTGCGATGAATATGCCCGTCACAAATGAGAATTTGTGTAGGCGTTTAGGAATGCCTCATAAACAAAATCAATGTTAACTACAGTTGAAACGAGAAGAAAAACAATTTTTCTCTATCGAATAATCCTTGGACAGTTAAGTAAAAATTAGGACCCAAACACAACGGGAGAAGTGACTCGACTCGAAAACAACGCAACCCAATACATCGGGACCCAAAAATAACCTGGTCCAAAATCCAGCTCGAATGACCCATATCCTTCAAATGAAGCTAAGTAAGATAAATGTGTGGTTATCAAAGTGATACATATGCTGGTGAATGTTGAATCTTCGTTCTAATTGGTTAAGTCTTGGGTCTTATTTTTAATCAAGATTGATACTTGTATGGTTAAGGTTGATCTATGGTTTTAAGTCTTGATCTTCTGGAGTATAACTTGGGCTTACTTTTCAACGAAGAGTATTACGCATTTTCGAGGACCATGGGCCGTGGGGTAGTTAAAGAACGAATTTGAGTGCACCATTTTTGGGGCCGTCCTAAGTATAGGACGGTCTTATAAAAAAGTTGTTGTAAAGATAAAATCAAGCGGTCAATTAAGGTAATAGGTATATTGTTTAAGGCTTACGGCCGAGATATATAATGTGATGAGTTGGTATGGTTCTCACATCATAATTAATTTATGCTCCATTCGAACTTGTTCGAGCTATCTCTATTTATTGTCAAATTTTATTTTTTTAGGCCGCGTTAGACTTCCTTAACTCGTATGTTTACCATTTATACTGAAATGTTAAAATTTATCAACAAATTATGAGACACATTCACCACTCCCGCGGACCGCGGTTAATATTATTACTTTGACTATTCACGCTATTTTTACAGTTATATCAATTTCCGTTAATTTTGTTAAATTCATATTTAAATAAATAAAATATTTTACCATACTATTACTTTCGTTACATTTGTTGTGACTACTGTTACTTTCACTACTCCCGCCGTCATTACCATTTCTTTCACTACTTCCCCATTTAATAATGTTATTTTCACAACTCTAGTTGTTCTTACTGTTACTTTCTCTACGCCCGCTGTTATTATTGTTACTTTTATCTACGCCCGCTGTTATTATTGTTACTTTTATTGGTCATACTAGTTTGACACTCGTGCGTTGCAACGGGATAATTAACTTGGTTATAATCTTACATCTTATGTCTAATTATTTGTATTTATAGTCATGGGATAACCCCCTCCTTATGATAATCTTTTGATGTGGGGAAATTCAACTATTTATATGTAGTATATTCATCACACCTACATTATTTTCAATGTGGAACAAATAATATATTTAGAAGTACACCATATATTTCGCACCTAATTCGACATCAAACCCGGTTTAATAATGAGCAAATACTATGCTATCTATTAATATTCGTACGTTTTTTTTCAATTTTTTTTTATCATAATTAAAATATGTGCAAATTATATAAAAGGCTGAAAGCTATACTATAATGATAGCAATTCTTTACCATGAATCTAATTATATTATTTTCATAGTTTTTTTAAATAAACATATTATAATATCAGACCTGGCAGAATGGGTCAACGAGTCGGGTTCGGGTGAGGCCAATTCGGGTGGGGTCTGTTCGGGTTTCTCATTGATTTCGGGTTAATTCGGGTCGGGACGAGTCATTTCGGGTTTGGAGTCTGTTTCAGGTCAAGCGGGCCGGGTTGTTTCGGATCGTGTCATTTCGGGTCAATGAATAATAGAGAAATAATTCGGTCCGGGTTTGGTCAAACCTTGAAAAAATGAGGACCGAAAAACAAACCTTGAAAAAATAAGGACCGAGGACCGGACCAAAATAATTCGGTCCGGGTTTGGTCCAGACCAAATGGTCCGGTCCGGTCCATTTTTCCGCTCCGGACCAAAATTTGCTCACCCCTGACATCTTATTCTGCCCAATGCGGGACGGTTTCTCTATTTTGGCTGAGCAAATTCTGGCGTCCGGTCTACCTTACATAGGGATGTCAATGGGGCGGGGTGGGTGCGAAGGAGGGGTAACCTGCACCCGCCCCGCGAGTCTATAATGCGTACCCACACCCGTCCCGCGACCCGCCAAATTACCTATCTCCTCATAAATAATTTTTAAAAATATAAATCTAAAATCTAAAATATACTAGTCGTACTACTTATACAAATAAGTTTTCGCAAAATATACATTCAATTAACTAGTACACAAGTTTTTCAAACCATGAAAGAGTTTTACAAACAATGAAACGCATGTCCAAAGTAAACAAAACTGCTTGATCAAATTAACAGAGCTTCACTCATTGTTCCCTCAAATCATCTAAAGCTCCGTTAGCATTCTTACCAAGTATCATTGATTTGGGCTTTTTATCCTCTTGTTATAATTTTCTTTTATTATTATAGTATAATTACTACTACTTATTATAGGTGGGTTGGTGATTTGGAGATGAGTGAGGCGGGTATAAGCGGAGCGGGGCGGGCGGGGTGGGTGTGGGGCGGGGTGGGTATGGGGCGGGTTTCATGTGATACCCATCCCCGCCCCACGACCCGCGACGAATGATACTTTTGAAACCCATCCCCGCCCCATGACCCGTCAAATCATTATCCGCGCCCGCCCCAAGTGGGGCGGGTGCGGGGCGAGACCCACCAAAACCCGCCCCATTGACATCCCTAACCTTACAGTTACAGTGGCAGACGTGATAATCCGGAGAATCCTCTCCACTATGCATCCAAATCCAACGGTATGTCTCTCTTTTTTCGCACTATGTCGCGTGTAAGAATCGAACCAAACCTCAGCAGTAAGTTAGTGTTTGAGAATTTGTAGTTATTTTTATTTCGTGAATCTTTTAGATATTCAGTTATTGGCATTCAATTTCATTTCCAGTTTTGAAATGTTGTTTGGGTACGGTTGGAATTGGAATTAGAATTGGGTGGGAGGAATTCGCTTAAAAATACCCCCTTTGTCTCGGTCATTTGTTGTCCTATTCTATTTTGGGTGTCTAGCCAATTGTTCTTTCTATTTTAATAATGAACTTGTCATTTGGTCTTTGTGCCAAAACCAAGGGACAACAATTGGCACAAAGACCAAATGACAACAATTGAACGGAATTAGGGAGTACAATATATTTTCAATCAGGGGAATATTAAGGTTCTGGTTTCTCAAATGCTTAATGTCGCAATTCCGGGATTCAATTCCAACGTCAAGTTAGGCGTCGTAGTAACAAAATTCATTTTCTCTACTTGACACTTTACAACTGATGGATTCCCTTTTAATTGAATTCAGTTATGCAACTTAATGTAAATAAAGCCTAACTCGTTTATTTTAAGGCTTAGCATCAAACCCGAATTTTCTCATTTTGTACACTGAGAAGAAGATTTTCAAAATTCAGCAAAAATGTGTTTTCCTTTAGGTAGCGTTTGGAAACACGGAATTGATTTCGTTTTCATGATTTCAATTGTAGAAATTCAAATGTTTGAATTCAATTCCAAATCCAATTCCAAAATTGCGTTTGGGAAACCCATGGAATTGGAATTGGAATTGGGCGAGACGGATATGGGTCGAGGTCATTGGATGTTTTATATTTGAAAAAATTAAATATTGTCTCGAAAAATATTTGCGATCGGAAAAAATATCATAAATAAAGATATTTTGATGAAATTTGCGTCACAAAATAGAACGTAAGAAGTGATGGAATTGAAATGACTACCATATGGTAGGTATTTGAGAACCCCAAATTTTAACTAGCTTGGAATTGATAAGAAATTGAGTCAATTCCAATTCCAAATTTTAGGGATTCCCAAACACTTGAAATATCTCAATTCCAGAATTCAATTCCAATTCAAGGTTCCCAAACATAGCATTAGCAGATTATGGGATCAAGCAAAATGATGCACTTGTAAAATAGCCATCAATTTTGCATTTTTGAGCTATAATTCTATAAGAGGTCATCTCTCTCTCTTTTGGTGTATTCATTTTTCATTGTATGGATAAGGTTGTGTACATTTGACCTCAACCTGACAATCTGACATTAGACCACGATTTTTTTGACGTTTCAACACTTGAAGTAGATCATGTCTATTAGATTGTGAGATTAGATTAGGAATGATGGATGAGAATCTATTATAGTAAGACAAATATTTACCGTTTTTTAAAAACAATGATGCAGTGCAAGTATCCAGGTTGCTGCTTGAAAAGCATCCAAAATTTATTGAAACAGAGCCTGGTTCTACTGGCACAGTGCTTAATAGAGCAGTTGAAGATAATGCTGATTGGTTGGTTAAATTGATGCTTTTAGAGGAAGAGGGCACTTTCGGAAACTGCCCACGACCTTGGAACAAAGCGTGCAGGAGACTGATCTGGCACACGAATTCCAACTCATCGGGTGATACTCCTCTTCATGTTGCAGCAAGAAAGGGCTACACTGAGATTGCAAAACTTCTAGTACATGGGTACGAGTCTGCTATTTGAGATGAAGCTGAAGAGTGGGATGTTCCGAAGGCTGAAACTGCGAATGATAACCTGGGTGTTAATCCTTTGAACATTGAAAATTCCCAGAAGGACATACCGTTGTTTGTGGCCTTGAAAAATAAGCATGATGATGTTGCAGTGTACTTGCTAGCGGTAACCAGTTTTAAATTGACGTATTTGAAGGATAAAGAAGATAAAAATGCTTACGAGATCGCTGAACAAAATGGATGTGAAAAATCTAAAAGTTCGATATTTGAGAGGTCAGTACGTACTACTGTAGAAGATTTGATACACGGGGGGTCACAACAGGGTGACAAACTCCATCCCAGTGTTCTCAAGATCGTCCACCATTTTGCTTCCGGAGATGCAGGTTTGAGACTCAAATTACTTCATTTGACTACGAAGCTTACATTTCCTGTCTAAATTTCTAAATGAATGATTTTGTAAACTGACTTCTTCTAACATGGTATTCGATGCTGTTTTCAAATGACTAATAAAAATGAGATGATAAAAAAGGGAATGGTTGAAGAAGTCTGATCTCTCTAAACTTATCTAAGATACTTCATAGAGGAGTGTATATTTTTTTTGCACCACCTGTTCTATTCGGTTTAACTCCACATCCCAGGGTTCAATCTTTCTATGTTTTGTTTGCTAAATCTTTCATTTTGTTTCAGCAAGTGATGAGTCAAATGTTAAGATCAGAGAGTGCCGGAAAGCTTGCAATGAAAGGACTTTCCATATTCGAGAAAGGCCCAAAGAAAGATGCAAAGACGCACCTTAAAGAAGCAGCAGAAAGGGGGGAAGATTGGCTTGTAAAATTAATCCGTATAAGAGCAGCTCATGAATTATCATATCTTCAAGAGGAGGAAATTTATAAAAAAAAAAAAAAAACCGAGGTTATAACTTACTCCCTCCGAGTGTAGAGAATATTAATTTGAATGAATTGATTGATTGTTTGAATATTATTGATAATAAGGAATGCTTATATAGCAATAGCACAATAATTAGAAACATAATAAGTTTGTACCTTGTTAATTGCCATACAAAGTTAATAGCCATAATTCGATGTAATTCGTGACTCGTTACAGCGGCGGGTTCAACACATGGGGAATATTCTTTTTCCAGTGTAGTTTAAATAGATAAAATATGACTCGCTACAGCGGGTTCATTATTTTTCTTAATAGCCATAATAATTCGATGTAATTCAGGACTCGAGTCACTCGACTTTAACTACAGTACACGCAGAAAAACATCGGTATTCTAACCGCTAAACCATTCAGTGAAAATGTATCATAATGCAATAAAAAACACTAACTAAAGTGTTCAGTACTTTGAAGAATTTTTACAATGCTAACAAATTTAATACGGAGTAATAATTCTATTACAAAGCTAACGAGGCACGCACATCTGCCATTATATATTTATTTAACTGGAGTAATATCTAAACGAATGTGACGTACTTTGGGCCAGTCCTCGCCATCTGGTTTTCTACACCTTCTCTCAAGGCTTTCACACTTTCTTATTTCAAGAGTGTTCAGAGCAGGCATGTGGGCGATTGCTTCTGGCAACGATTTCAACTTGTCGCACTTGTAGATCTTAAGTGTTTGCAGGGATGTGAGGCAGCTGATCCATTCCGGCAGGGATTCCAAATTTTCACAGTTGAATATCGACAAGGATCGTAGGGAGGTCAAATACTGAAATTCCTGTGGCAGATACACCAACTTCGGAAGATCATGTAATCTCAAGTAAGAGAGCAAGTGAAGGGATTCCCACGACGTCATACTCGCTTGTTTTTCATTGTTTTCCAACTCCAAATTTTCACATTTGCTAATGGTCAGGCCCTGAAGGCTAGTAAGTTGCTTTAGAGCTCCTGACAAACTCTTTAGTTTTGGACAATCCCATATTACCAGGAATTTGAGCTCTTTAAGAGAAGAAACGCACCTTACACACTTATTTGCTAAAGTCGACAAATTGTCGCCCTCAAAACCTTGAATCCACAAAGACCAAATACCCTCGTGAGACTCCCCACACAAGTAATGAAACGCTCCAACGTTGTCTAGTGTCAGATTGTACATTTCTAACAAGGGTATACCAGAAGACGAGCTTGAAGTCTGGCCTATTTCGGGTTGACATTGAACCGCTTTATTATTTTCCAAGAGGGTCAGTGCGTTGTGACATCTACGCACTTCCAAATGACACAGGCTTGGACATGAAGGAAAATGTGTCAAGCTTGGGCAATCAGTCAAAATCAAGTCAAGTAGAGAGGAAAAGGTTGGGACAATTATCGAAGAGGAACCAACTTCCCCTGTCACCTTACGTCTGTCGTCTCTCCACCATCTCTTCAACTTTGGGAATTCAGACAGTTCAAGCTTTACCAATGATGGAAAGAATAGCAACTCCTCATTTGAAGGACCGATAACATCATTCTCCATAAACTCCACATTGGAAATAGCTTTAAGCTTAAGGTATTTGAGGTGGCGAAGCTCACTAAGTGAAGGGAGAATTTCTAAATTATCAAACTTCACAAGATGGATTTTAACAAGGTTTGGAAGTGAAGACGATAATGACTCGGCCCACCTAGGTAACTTGAACGCTTCGTAACTCTCAATTTGAATTCCCTTGAGTCTACTGTGAGGCTGGAGACGATCCAATAAAGTTTCATGGATAGCTCCTTGATCACTGAATTGTATGTTCAGCTTCGTTACATGATTTGTCCTTAGAAATTCTATTTGTCGATAATTTGCCAAATCACAACTGGAACTATTGTTGAATATAATACTGAGTTCACCTCTCAGGTTAACAAGATCATTGAGATCTCTCAGTTTACCTTGCATAAAAGTTCCCTTTCCAACCACAAATGTAGTTAAAGTATGAAGATTTGTCAAAGTGTTCAAACCGGGTGGCATATGTGTCAAAAACTTGCAGTGACGAAGAAATAAGTGCCTAAGATTGACGAGTTTCCTAGTGTTTCTTGGCAGCTCTCTTATATTAGTACCATCCAAATTCAGCACTTGCAAATTGTAAAGTTCGGTAATTGAGTTAGGGAGAACAGTCAATTTTCCATTCCCCGAAAGATCAAGATCCCTCAAGTGTGACAGATTATTGAGACTATTTGGTAAAGTGTAAAAGGTTAAGGGATTCAAATACAATAACCTCAATTGTCTTAGATGTGAACAAATTTCATCAACATTAAACGAACAAATTGGGAAGAAATCTGACTCACAAATTGTGTGAACATCTGACATAGGATAATCCAGAGAGGCCCATCTAGGAACTGTAAGAAAAGTACGCAATGCCTTCATCTCTCTCACCTGCATAAGAGGCCACCGCAAGTAGACACATCCATCGTGTGTAAATGAGAGATGACAACTTTTGTCAAATCGGCCTTTAGGGGAATCTAACGTAACAATCTCTTCTCCAGCTACTTCTTTCACAAGATCATGAATCAAATCATGCATCATACAATATTTAATCTCACCATATATATCTGTTATCGCTTCATGTAGAAAACATCTATGCAATAAAATAGAAAAATACTCATCCCCGACGTCTTCTTTATCTCCACAGTCACGTGGTTCATCAAGACATCCATGAGCCATCCACAACCTAATTAATAACTCTTTCTCTATGAAGTCATCTTTAGGGAAAAGCGCACAATAGCTAAAACAACTCCTCAAAGCCGGTGTGAGATGATAATAATAACTATATTTCAATATTGACATTACATTAGTGATACCTAGTCCCATTTCCCTCAAATTATAATTTTTGAATGCCAACCACTTACTCTCGTCTTGATCATATAACATGCTAGCAACCACCCTTATGGCCAAAGGAACATTATCACATTTTTTCACAATCTCCTTACCAATGTCAAAGAGATGATCATTACTATTCATGGGTTCTTTTCCTTGTTCAAATGCTAGCCTCTTAAATAAGTTCCACGAATTCTCTTCCGAGAGATCATTCAACTCATAAACGGGATCACCAACAACCTCATATGCAAATCTTTTCGAGGGACTAGTAACCAAAACTCTACTACCCTTCATACCTAAGTCCAAAATCGACTTTAACTTTTCCCATTCATCATAACTTTTGTTCTGTATATTATCTAATACAAGCAAATACCTATTCCCCTCTATCAAATTTCGGACTTTTCGTCCTAAATGTTCTATACCAAACCATTGTAACGCATCACTACCGAGCATTTGACGGAAGATTTTTTCCAAGTCAAAGTCGTTAGAAACAAAGACCCATAACCTCAAATCAAATTCCTTTTCAATCCTATCATCCTTATACACTAGTGAGGCAAGCGCGGATTTCCCTGACCCACCAATCCCAACAATAGTGACAAAAGAAACATTGCGACCAATGTCATTTGAAGATTCGGAATCTCCAAGTAACATTTCCACAATAGCCTCCTTGTCGGCCTCTCTACCAATAATACTATCTTTGGCATCAACATACAAGGTCTCTAGTTTTTCCTTAGTAGGCACATACATATCACTAAACTCAAATTGTGGACAATCTTTGGCAAGGTCATCCAAGTTGTTCCTAAGTTGCTCAGTCCGAACCGACATATCAAAAGAAACGAGAAGGTGGACAGAAAGAGCGAAGAACTGGCGTACCTCTTTAGAGATGTTACCACCCTTTATATGGTTATTCTTCAGGACCATATTAGTGTTGAACTCATCGACCACATCGTCGAACAGATAAACAGCTTTCTTTAGCTTGGGAATAAAATCCAAATCTCTTTGAGTGAGCACTTCGAGTTTAGATTCGACATCAACGAGTATAGACTTGATGGTGGATACACGAACCTTAAGCTCATCAAGTTGGGAATCATACCCGGACATGGAACATATCTCTCTCAATTCCTCACTGTCGAGTTTAGCCAACAGATTTGCAGCAACCGTGATCACTATTCCGGTTGCCATTTTTCTTATTTGTTTAGATACTGTACAAGAAATGCTTTTAGATTTTAGATACAACACAATGTAGTGAATCCTCTGCTTTATAAAAGAAATGCTTTTGTCCTTTGCTTACTCGCATAAATTAACCAACACATATATGGTGGCCTCCATTATTAAAGCAAACACTAGTTCACTAGTACAAAGTAATACTCGGTCCGCGCGTCCCAATCTTATTGTCCCCTTTTCCCGAAAATTTACAAAATTACTAAAGATCGCCCCTATATTACTCATCTCGCCCCTAATGTTCATTTCACTTTCCAACTTTGCCCTTTACTTTAAAACATTCTCAAAACTAATTTTTATCGGTAATTCAAAATATGAGTGACGGTGACCCATTTTACGATAATTAATAATCAAGCACGATTAAATTCGAAACAAAATTGACTATTAGAAACGTAAAACTTCAAACGATCATAACTTTGTGCTCGGGTGTCCGATTTTGACGAATTTTTTTTTCAAATCACTTAATTCGACGAGACGAAGCAATGGTAAAAAAAAAAACTGAAAGTGGGCCCATTCGTGTGAAAAACACGAACTGGCCTAGGCCGGTTCATGTGGTTTACATGAACCAGCCTTGGCCAGTTCATGTAAATCACACGAATGGGCCTAGGCCGCCATGGATTACACGAACCTGGCCTGGAGTAGGTTCATGTAAACCACATGAATCGACTCCAGTCAATCGTGTTTTTTACACGAATGGACCATTTTTCATTTTTTTTTTTTTTTTTTTTTTTTTTTTTTGCTATTGCGTTCGTCTTGTGGAGTTAAGTGATTTGAAAAAAAAAATTCGTCAAAATCGGACACCCGAGCACAAAGTTATGATCGTTTTAAGTTTTTTGGTTCTTCAATCGTCAAATTTTGTCCAATTTAAATCGCTATTTCGTATTATTTTGAGACGGTATTGTTTTTGTTAATTTCTGAAGCGGTTTTTTTGAAATTTTAAATTTAAAATCGAAAATGAGTAAAAAGGAAAGTATATGGGGTTTTAATTACTCAAGGGTAAAAAGGTAATATTTAGGGACGAGATGAGTAAAACTAGGGGCGATCTTTAGCAAACCCCTTGAATTATTATGGCTTTTAAGTAAAGGAACGAACCCATTGTAACTAGTCATATTCAGTCCGTCTCATTCAAGACGGTCACTTACCGTCACAAGCTGAAGACGGATAGTGCTCCTATCACAAAATACAAGTGGGAGGGCAGGGGGTATCCATTTTTCCCAACTTGCACTATCCATTTGCATTTTGTGAGAGGGATACTATCCATCTTTAGCTTGTGACGGATAGTGTCCGTCTTTAATGAGAATTTGTGAGTCATATTCTATTGTATAAACTATACTCTAGTGTAAATCCTGTGCGAATGCACGAATTTTTAGATGGTACTCCATACATAAAGAAATTAACATATACTTCGTGTTAAGAGCCTACAAATAAATATAGTATTTAAGATACATTTGTGGTTAAAATGTGGTTATAATATGAGTAAAATATATAGAAGTCTTACAATTGTGTCCCTTTCTCAGTCCCATTTATCTTATTGGACCACATAGCTTAAAAAAATCCAGCTTAATAGATATTGGCCTTCACAACCCAAAACAATTAATAGAGGCGAAAGTTACGCGCTATGCCTCTTACCCTCTCAAATCACATCTGCACAATTCATTCAACTCCCTCATTTGATCTTTTCATCATATTGGTAATGTACTTTTAAGATTAAAGTGTATTGTATTGTATGTCTACTTTTCTACTCGGTATTCAATCATCAACTAAGCGTAAATACATTGTAATTGTTTTTTTGCATTCACCCATGATCTTTTCATCAAATTGGTAAAAGTATTTTTTGCATTCATCCAATTATCCATGGTAATCAATTGAATTGGTATCTGGGAAATAGAAAAAAAAAAAACAGTGGTATAAATGGAAATATAGAAGGATACGTCTAAGAATCATCTCAATCATAATCAATAAATAAAATACCATTGTCGATGATAATGTTTGAGAGTTGTAGATCATGAACAAAATTTGTGTGAACTTTTAAAAGGGGTTGAATTTATGTAGTTGGCATGTAAGAGAGATGAAAGAGGAATTAAAAATCTAAATTGTTCCTTGAGTTATGTGTTTAAGAAAAATCAGTAACTTTGATTCAGTGTTTTTGTGTGTGTTGAAGACCATAGATCCATGGAAAATTGGAGATACACAAATATGGAGTATTGGAGAGGGTGACTGAAGGAAAATAAAGTTTGGCATATGGGGGCCATGGGGCTGTTATTTACTTCAGTAAAATTAGAGTAACGCGCGCATTCAATCGTTTTAGGGAGAGTGGTATTTAATACTCCCTTCTTTTTCGTATTTTCACCCAATTTCTCCTTTTTAGCAAATTATCTATTTTTACCCCATTTTTCTTCTTTCCTTATTTAGACAACATTTTTCATTCTTTAATCATTCTTTTCACCCCACTCACATCTCTTTTATTAATTTTTCATTCTTTAATCATTTTTTTCACCCCACTTACAACTCTTTTATTACTTTTTCATTCTTTAATAATTTTTCTTAATATTTGTGTAAAAAGAAATGGGGTGAACAAAAAAAATTGGAAGGAGTATTAGAGATCTCGGCGCCACCCTCTCACAATTAATAAATGTGGACCCCCAAAATAATGGATAAATCCCATAAAATAAGTAGGAACCCCAATAATAAGGGATGCATGTGAGAGGGTGGCGCCGTATTATTATCCTTCATTTTCCATATTAGAATGGCAGACCTGGCAAAACGGGTCAACGGGTCAAGTTTGGGTCGGGTCAATTCGGGTTTCTCATTGATTCCGGGTTAACTCGAGTCGGGACGGGTCATTTCGGGTTTCGGGTTGGTTGGTCGGGTTAGTTCTGGGTCAACTGGGTCGGGTTGTTTCGGGTCGGGTCATTTTCGGGTCAATGAATAATAGAGATTGCTTCCACATAGCACATGTATAATTCTTGATTGTAAAAATTGTATGTGAAAAAGTAAAATGCGTATGTGAAAAAGTATGTGAAAAAGTAAAATGCGTATGTGAAAAAGTAAAATGCGTATGTGAAAAAGTAATTCTTGATTTTTTTGTTACGAAAGTAATAATAACAATTTACAGTAGTTTGGTAGAATATATTTTCGTACAAGTATTCACAAATAAGAATTATATATTAGACCCAAGATGTGTGAGTCTAGTGGAATTCCAGGGTAACCTCAAAGCCTCCTAAGGAGGAATTGCGAGGTCCTGGGTTCGATTCCCTAGATGAACACTTTCCCAGAGACTGGCCCGGAGAGGGAATAATCCCCGCGGAAAGAACTCACATGGACAGGCGCCAGCGAGGGGTCTCGTGTCCTGGGAGGATCCAACCTCCTCGTCATCAAAAAAAAAAAAAAAAAAAAAAAAAAAAAGAATTATATATTAGGTATGCAAACATTTGTATAGATTATAGATGAGAAAAAATGTTAAGCCCAATATTTGAGAATAGCTACCAAACATGTTGAGGCCCAATTTATAGCTGAAGTAATTTGAGCTGGAAAATTCCTAAATTTATCTATTCATTTACTAAATACTTCCTTCATTTAACTCCACTCTACCAATATCAATTTTGTACACTATTCACAAATGAGTATTCAATTTCAATTTTCTCTCGATACGTAAGTGAAAATATATATACATGTGAGATCTTGTTTGATTCGTCTTTACGAGTACATTAAAAATATATCACTTTTATAATTTTTGCAAATACGTAGTTAATAATATTTAGCACGTAAAACACGTGTTGACAAACGTGAAAAAGAAAAGTAATAGAGTGGAGTTGAATGAAGGAATTAGATGATCACAAAAACTTCAGAGAGACGGTTTTTCAATAACGTTATTGAGAGACCTCTCACATGATGGGGTGATAAAGTTATTGATTTTTTTTTTTCCTATTATGTCTTCCATTAATTTAGCGGGAGACGGTCTCTTATGAGACATTACCAAGGTACAAAGTTGGATTCATGCGTTGACAACTACTAAGACCATCCATAATAGAGAGGAGATTACCTTCCTCTTATTTTACCTCACTCCCTCTAATTTTTTGACACGTCATTTTTTCTTTTATTCACTTTATTTCTCACCATCTTCATCATCTTTCTTTTATTTTCTCACACAATAGAGAGGATCCTCTTATGTTCCTCTCTTACTTAAATTACTCTACCAATTTTTATTAAAGAAAAAAGTAAAAGAATTATTGTCCATATGACAAAAAGTGGTTGATTAGTAGGTACAAGGGCCAAAGTTAGCTTTCGTCTAAAATCTTCTAAAAGTAGAGGAAGTGACTACCTTCCTCTTGTTAAGAGGACACTTAACATAAGTCCCACAATAGAGAAGATGTCCTCTTAAAAGAGAGAGGGTATCAAGTATTAGCAACTGATTTACATCCTACGTATATCTTGTATAGCTATAGTCAAAGTTTGTTTTATCTTCTCCTTATTATTAGACTTATACTAGGAATCTAATCCCTTAGATATAGGTAACTAACATCCTGCTTAGCTATATATACATATGTACCTTTCATCTTGTAAATCATCACATTAATAATATA
The DNA here is from genome assembly GCF_048544455.1 of Silene latifolia. NCBI lineage: Eukaryota > Viridiplantae > Streptophyta > Magnoliopsida > Caryophyllales > Caryophyllaceae > Silene > Silene latifolia. The sequence goes on along the minus strand of NC_133528.1, from coordinate 136,740,359 downwards.
ACTTACATGGTATCAGGAGAAAGGTTCGATCTCCATACCCAACCCTAAAATACAAATATTCCAACACAACTCGTGTCCCTTTGCCTCCCTTCGCAATGTCGACACACACCATTCCTAACAATTCTGAGCCTACCAAACCGCTCATCCTCGTCAATGTCCATGCCGTCACAAAGTTTGATGGATCCAACTATCAACAGTGGCGCATTCAGTTTGAGGCGCTACTCCAAGGTTATGATCTGTCCTCCTTCATTGATGGCAGTCCTCCTCCACCAAAATTTCTGGAGGAAAAAGATAAACAACCCGTTCCAAATCCTGCGTATAATACTTGGTTCCGGCAAGATCGACTCCTATTCGGTGCCGTGGCAAGCACACTCACCCCTTCCATCAGTCCAATTCTCAACCGATTGGCCACCACCAAGGATGCGTGGGATGCCCTTGCGTCATCCTACGCTCGTCCGTCTCGTGGTCACATCAAAAAACTCCGTCACAAACTCAAACACACCACCAAAGGCACCTCCTCCATCACTGAATACCTAAACAAAATCAAAGCTACTGTTGATGACCTCGCTCTTCTTGGTACTATTCTGTCCCAAGAAGACGTTACCGACCACATCATTGACGGCTTGCCCTCATCGTATCAATCCGTCATTGATGCGGTCAATGCCCGAGACACCCCGATTACCTTCTCGGAATTTCACGAGAAGTTAATCCGCCACGAACTCACAATCCAGCAAACCGAATCATCCCAAACCACCACCTTCACCCCCATGGCCCACCCTACCTATACCCGCAACTCCGCTGCCTCCACCCATTCCCACTCCCGTACCCCTGCCGTATCCTCTCCCTCTGCCACACCCAACCAAAACCCCAAAAATCCCTTCCGTGGCAAATGCCAATGGTGCCATGTTCAAGGTCACACCTTGTCCTACTGCCCCATATTCAAAGCTTTGTACCCGGATATCCGTGTCCCACCATACCCACGTACCCCCTCTGCTCAAACCAATACCCCTGCCCAAGCTCACCCCACCACCCTTACACCGCAACCCGTCCCCTCCCCTTGGCTCCTCGACAGCGGTGCCTCTCACCATGTCACCGCTGACCTCGCTAATCTCAACCTCCACTTCCCGTATGATGGAACCGATGAGATAGTCATTGGTGACGGTTCGGGTTTACCTATCGCAAATGCTGGTTCTGTCTCTTTGCCCTACTCCACTGATTCCTCTTTTTCTTTAAAATCTGTTTTACATGTTCCTAAAATGCACAAAAATATCATTTCCGTCACTCAATTTTGCGCCGATAATAATGTTTATATTAACTTCTATTCTCATTCTTTTGTTGTGAAGGCATGTGACTCGGACGCGACCCTATTTACCGGCCCAACTAAAGACGGTGTCTACTATTGGCCCTCGATGTCGTTTCCGCAAGCTCACACTGTGTCTGTCCAACACGCCGATCTCCATCATCGTTTTGGTCATCCACATTCAGTTGTTTTTCATCAAATTGTTTCCCATTTAAACATTAAGCCTTTCTCATTGAATAATAATTGCAATGCATGTTCTATTTATAAAAGTCACAAATTGCCATTTACTGCTTCTTCTCTTACCACGCAATTTCCACTCGAAGTAGTTTTTAGCGACTTATGGACGTCTCCAGTTCACTCGTTTGATGACTACAAATACTACGTTATTTTCGTCGATCATTTTACGAAATTTACGTGGCTTTTTCCATTAAAGAAAAAATCCGACACTCATCAAATATTCCTAAACTTCAAAGCTTTTGTTGAAAAACAATTCTCACGACCATTACTCACCCTTTACTCCGACAACGGAGGTGAGTTCGAAAAACTAAAATCCGACCTCGCCACCAATGGAGTCCAACACCTCACATCTCCCCCTCACACGCCAGAACACAACGGCTTTGCGGAACGACGTCACCGTCACATAGTAGATACCGGTCTTGCCCTTTTATCCCATGCGTCCATGCCCGTCACATATTGGACCCTCGCGTTCCAAACTGCGGTCTATCTCATTAACCGTATGCCTACATCGACACTTAACAACCAATCTCCCTACTTCCGCCTGTTTACCACTCAACCCAAGTACTACAACTTCCACAACTTCGGGTGTCTATGCTACCCATGGCTCCGCCCCTATACCCACCACAAACTTGACCCCCGCTCCATAGCCTGCCTCTTTGTTGGCTACTCACCTACCCAACATGCCTACATGTGCCTCGATCCTACCACCCACCGTATTTATGTCTCTCGCCATGTTAGGTTTGTTGAAAACACTTACCCATTCGCCTCCAAACCCGCAGCCACCACTCTTCCCTCGTCTGATTCCTAGTGCAATGTCACCATTCCCCTCCTCTCCAGCTTTCCTTCTCCTCCTCCCGAAACTCCCTCATCACCAGAACTTCCCAACTCCCCCGTATCCAACCCTCCCACATCGCCCACCACCAATATCCCAGAACCACAAACTCCCCCCACTCACCGCACTATTACTAAAGTCTACACTCGTCGACCCCCTGAATCCGACCCTCCCTCGGACTCTGCCTCACCACCCATTCCCCCGCCATTTCCCCCTCATTACCATGGAACCCGTGCATCTCACAACATCTTCAAACCAATTGACAAACTCAATGCCGAATTACAAACCACCGAACCCAAAACCACTAAACAAGCTCTCCTTAGCCCAACCTGGCGCACCGCTATGGAAGCCCAATTCACCGCCCTCAAAGCCAATGACACCTGGGAACTCGTGCCTCCCTCGCCCAACCAAAACATTGTGGGTTGTAAATGGGTTTTTCGCACCAAATACAACCCCGATGGAACAATTCACAAACACAAAGCTCGCCTTGTTGCCAAGGGTTTCCACCAACGCCCTGGCTTGGACTACAACGAAACCTTTAGC